>NW_017732089.1:62371-90499 GCF_001890085.2 Hipposideros armiger
TAAGATATAAAGCAGTATCTGTTTCTCAGTCAGAGCTTCAGAATTCGTCGCAATAGCAGTGCGCTCGGCCATGTCAGACACTGAGGTGCAGCTGGCTCCCAACACAAGACTTTTCCAACAACCCAATAGATAACAATGAAAAAGCCACTCCCACTTCCACCCCTTTGTCCCTAGACTTGTGTTTTCTGTCTACGGGAGAAATCACCATGAATTGGTCACTAACACTGACCACATACCACATTTTATAAGACAGAACCCTAATCCCTCAAGGAGTTGTCACTCGGTTGATTCTATAATTGAGGTTTTAACAAACCATTTCATAATTCTATCAGGCAAACTACTTCTGAGTGATGAAATGATACACAATAAGACAAGTGAATACTATGGGTATAAACACATTGCCTGACTTTTTTTCTATACAGTGAGTTCCTAGTACAAAAGCAGGATTAGGTAGGATGCCATCATGGTAAACATGAAATTCAGTAAATCCATAAATGATAGTGCAAGCAGAAGTATTGTGCACAAATCCATATCCATAGTAAATGTCTATTCCAGTGAGGAAAACAATCACATTCTAATACATATTGGAAGAAATCTAATATAATCAGCCTGCTAACAGATGGCTGGTTGGTCTCCAAGGACATAGTGTAATATTTAGGATAAGGCTTTGGGCTCTATAGTCGTCAGGTTTGGTACTCACCAAAAGTGCACCCACATCAACCTTGATGAGGCAAACTTCAATTGCTGAGCCCAGTCATAACCTCTATTCTTCATACTACGGCCACTTTGTTCATAAGTCCAACGAACAAGCACTGAAGTAGTTGGGAAAGCAATTGATAGGCGTCCACAAAGCATATTATCTTGTCAAGATGATTTTTGAGCACCACCTCTATAAGAGATGACCTTTGGTGAGCATTCACATGGAATACAAATATCTTCGTATTTCGTGCCCTTACAAAAGGTTTATCTGCATACCTCTTCTCCATCTCCTTGTTAATCCTTCATTCTTGTTTATTTTAAGTTCCTGAACATTCAGCCAAACCATTAACCACTATCCATGAATCAGTACAGATGCATAACTTCTGACCTTCTCTACTTCCAGGCAAAGTAGACAACTAAATGCCCTGCTCAAAGTTCTGTCCACTGAAAAGGTATTTCTTCCTCACTGCTTTTCAGGACCATCCTTGAGGTATTCTATAATATTGTGGTCATCCACTTCCAGGTAGTGTCAACATTTCATCAGGACCATATGTAAGTCAGACCTGAACTGTTTTTTTCAGTCGATTGGTCATAGGAAGCTTCCCATGAAGCATAGGTGTAGATTAAAAGAGAGATGGCAGTGCAAGAGGATTAAATGCCATTGGAGATGTAAAATAATAGGGCGAAATTTTGTTTCAACAAGTAATAGATAGTGCTTTGAAAGTTTATCATGTACCAGGAACTATTCTCTGTGATTCTACATAATAGTTCATCTAATCTTCACAACAATCCTATGAGATAGAATTTTATTGCATTCCTATTCTACAAAAAGGAAAACCAAGTTAAATAAGTCATCCAAGGTCATCCAGCTAGCAAATGTGGTGTTGTGAAGCCAGATAGTCTGACCCCTGAGTCTATGCTCTTAATCACCACTTCTTAGCAATCTTTGGTAAACGGAGTGTAACAGAATAATCGATACGGCAGCAAAGCTGGTAGTTGCTACTAAGGTCCTTTGGCGCCATCTGCTGTTGATCTAGGGTTGGCAGTAGCAAATGGTTAGGATTCCCTATAATTTATGTTTTTTCTTCCTCTTATTGTACTATTTACATATAGTATTTCCTTCCTCTGTTGGATCATTTATCCAAAGAGATTGAGATTAATCTCTTAAACTAAAAAAAAAAAGGTGCCTTGATATTGATTAAACTGAGAAGACGTATAAGGCAAAGAGGATGATGACTCCCAGATGAGTTCACCTCTGAGTTTTGGAGCCTGTTTGACTTGTGCTTGCCTTTAACATGGTCCAAACAACTTAAAATAACTTTGGCTTTGAGAACCATTAGAAAGTAATAGAATTTCAAATATATAATAGTGGTTGGTAGTAGTAGTTTTTGCTGCATAGCAGCAGTTGCCTGATGTTAGTAGAGTCAGCACATGAATTTTTTGAACTAATAAAGTCTGTGTAGTCAAACTTAGAGGAATAACTGGTTTAAACCCTGTCCTCTTGGAAATTTTTGAAATTATTTGAAAATTTTATCAAGTTAGATATTAGCCCAACTTGAGACAAACAGTTTCTCTGTGACTTTTGACATTAAGCCTCGGCAGGAATCAGGAGGCAACTGATCTGCCTCGCCCGGGGAAGAGCGCAATGATGGTGCCAACTTGGGCCAGTGAAGCAATGTCCTCCACAACTAGACTGAAGAACAAAATGACAGCAACTTGTCTGTTCCCCTTCCCCCAACTCCCCAGCACTGTTCCCATCCCCCCAATTCCCCAATAAAAATTTTTAAAAAAAAAAAAGTTTCCAGATTGCTAGAAAACTTTGACAGAGAGTTTAGAGAACAAAAGAAATGGCCCTAGGTGACAGCCCTTCCTCCAAAGAAGAGACCCATGGCCTTAAACGGTAGAATAAGTGTGTGGTTTGATGGAAATCCTAGGACAAGCTGTTTGTTTTAGCCTGAAATTATAGATGGATTTTCCCTCCTGATTCGTCTATTTTTTTTTTTGAAATACAAGGCTGCCATGTAATGCTGTGACCAAACTTTAATAATTTTCATCTATTGTTTAAACAAGTGAGGGTTTGTTTTTCTATATGAATGCCTAAGAACATTGAAACATGGTGAGTAGAAAACCCAAGATTTCAGGGTCCCAAGGGAACTCCAACATTTTTAATCAAAAGCAATGTCTGCAGAGGCTGTATATTTCTGAAAAGGAATGGGTAGATTGAATAAAACCCAGTTGTACAGTTTCCACTAGAGGAAACTGTGATCTAGATTAGTTTGCCTGTCTCTAGAATATTCTTAAATTTAAAGGCCAGAAGTGTCTCAATTGCAATGGATTCTTATTTTAGTTGATGTAAGAAAGATACTTAAGCATTCTATATAAATCCTGGAAGGGTTTAAAAGCTACGGTGATAGATCACTATTAATAATGGTCCTCAAATAAATCATATTTCCTGTATCCACATCTGTGATGTCATCTCTTCTCTTCCCATTAAGAGATGAAGTCTGTTTCTTCACACCCTTGATTCTGCATTGAACTTCTAAGTTTGTAAAATAAGTGATTTGCCTTAACCAATAAAATGTGGGGAAAGTGTCTTCTTTCCCTAGTATACAATTACTGTGATATATAGCCACAGGTGCCTTTAGAGAGGATTTGGAGAATATTGAATCTACTTGTGGTAGCACTGCAGGGTTCCTTTCTCAATAAGCCTAGCCTCCCTTTTCAATCAATAACTGACTCGACCTTGAACATGGGCTAGAGATCATGATTTTCCATTGTAGCAGGTGACATCAGCCTTTTTCATGCTTTCTTTGGCTACCCACCACTCGCTCTTAAGAAAACCATGGTCTATTAACCATCACCATAGTTTCCTGTGGGTCAGGGTCCCTGGGTTCCCTCTCCAACCTTACCATCTATTACAGTCATTATGCCCACCTTCCTCTGGTGGTGAAGTGCCTCCACACAACCTCTGCTATTTCAGAATCCTGTCATCTCAAATGATGCTAGGGAGCAATTTTTCTAATTAATCTGATGTGGGACTCAGTATTTTTTGTTTGTTTAGTTTCAGGTGTACAAAACAATGTAATAGTTAGACATTTACACCCCTCACAAAGTGACAACCTCCTCCCCCAATTTACTACCCCTCTGACATTGTATATTAGTATAGCTTTTTAATCATGCCTTGAGCCCAAAGATATTTTCTGTTATTCAACTCATTCATTTGATCTTTTGGAATTTCTGTTAAGTCGTATAGATTAGGTTTCCTAATCTGTCTACCTAATCCCTTGTCTTTTCCCTCATTTTTATTACTATGTTTTTTATAATTTTTGCTTGATTTTCAGACCATTAATTTGGTTCTGACAGCAATCATCCTCCTTTTGTTTCTGTATTACATTTTTACTTAGAAAATCATGCTTATTGGTTCTAAGAAGTCCTTTTGTGCTCTACTAGCATCTTCCTGAGAATTCCCGTGTGTGTGTTGTTTGCTGAAGCTCTCTTCTGATTCTCTTATCAGTTGGCCATGGGCCATAGTTGAGTTCTGCCCCAATACTCTCTCCTTCTTCCCAGCGTGTGTAAATGGAAGCAGGACCAACACAGGTGCAGCACCCCAACCACCAGAAAGCACTTCATCCAGGTTCCGGTGACCTCTGCAATGGTGGTCAGGGCCATCACCACTCCATCATACTCCATGTGGTTGCAGTCACTGTCATTGTCTCTATCATGCTGCTCTCCTGTGACACCCAGCATCGGGGTCCCCTCACAAATTACTCATAAGCTCTGTTGCCAAGCTGCAGTCTCCAAAACCACAGCTTGCAAAGAGCTCCTTCCCATATCACAGGACTGCTGACACTTGAACCCTGGGCACTGAGGAGCCTCCGTGTAGGACATCACTCCACCCCCTGCAGAGGTCCCTCTCCAGGAGCTGTGCTCTCCCTTCCACGCCACAAGCAGTTGAACAAGGTCTATGGCCCATCCATGGCTTTGTTTTGAAGGACAGTGTACCCTTAAGTATCTGCCCTTCAGCAGAGCCCCCCAGAAAAGTGCCCATCCTATTGCTTTGTCTCAGGGCACGGGGTATACAATACGGGAAATCTGTACCTCCCTCTCAATTTTGCTGTACACCTAAAACGGCTCTAAAAATTTCTTTAGTTTTTAAAAATAATTGTGTTTGTTTGTTTACTTAGGTATAGAGGAGCCTCAAGGAGACAGTGCCCATGCAAGCACTATTTAGAGAAGATGGTGCCCTGGCATGCTTACATCCTTGTCTGGTCGGCTTGCCATTGTGGAGATGGCCCAACAAGGAAGCAGAGTTGGGGGCCATTAAGACATCCTATCAAACTAATTTCCCTCACTCGCCAAGCAGCCTTTTAATCATTTCACCTCCCATCAGTTTACCTATAAAGGCATAGTGCTCTGGTCATATTGAACTGAGAACTCAGACCATCTGCCGGTTACATTTCTCCCTGTAAACAGAAAAACTTGGATTAAAAGAAAATTGTTTCTTTAAAGTTGCAACTCAAATTTAAAAAAAAAAAAAACAAGGTCCCTCTTTACAGATTTGCATCCTATAGGAACAAACAGCTGTCTCAGCGCATCCTGTATGCCTGGTAATCAGTAAGTTTTGCAGCCTTACGCCCTTTTTTATTTACATTCTCTTGAGGTAAACATATCCAGCCTTGTGGCTTTAAATACTGTCTATCTAAATGACACTCTCAAATTTATGTAGCTGGCCCTGACTTCTGAGACTTACAAGTTCAATTTATTTACTTGAAATCTATACTTGGAGAGATCTCTACCTCCGATCTAATGTGTTTGGTATGGAACTTTATATTTTCCTTCCCAAACCTGCCCCCATCCAGTTTCCCTTTCTCAGTTGAGAGCAACACCATTCTTGCAGTTGCTCAGGCCAAAAACCTAGGAGTCATCTTTCCTTCCCTCACCCTCTACATCCAATCCAGCAGCAAGTCCTATCAGCTGTACCTACAAAATATATACTGAATTTGTCCAACTTTCTGTCTCCATGCTATCCATCCATCCCTCCACTCCATCGCCACAGTAGACTAGGCCACTAACATCCCTCACCCGGCTTAATGCAGGAGCTTCCCAACTGGTCTGCCTGCTTCAGCTCCAAGCTCTGCAGCCTCGACACCCCTATATTCGTTACACTGCAGCCTGAGAGCTCTTTTAAAACTAAATCACACCACATCACTTTTCTGCTTAAAACTTTCCAATGATTTCTTGGGGAACTTAGAATAAAATTCAAATTCTTCAACATAATCAAAAAGAGCCTTCCCGCCACGGCTCCTGACCATCTGTTTACCATCTCTAACCCCACCCCAGCCTTCTTCCTATGGGATTGCACAGAGCTTTTAAACTCAGATCAGAGACATCCCATTTGCCCCCTGGAGAGAACTCCCCATGGCTGGCTCCTCCCAGTCACTCAGATTGTCTCATGACAAAGGCCTCTCCTCACCACCACCTAATGTTGACCCCCAAACCCTCCTCTTCACTCTCTAGTGCAACATGCCATTTTGATTTCTTCATAGTACATATAACTACCCAAAATTTTATTTGCTTGCTTATTCTGTCTCTCCCTCAACTATTGTAGTATGTATGAGAGCAGCGATCTTGTCTGCCTTGTGAATTGTATCCTGATGCCTGAACCTCACCTGGCACATGACAGGGGCTCAGTAAATATTAGCTGAATGTGACATGGATTCAAAAGTGGTACCTGGCCCTGACCATGCCAGAAAAGCATCCTCTTGGATGCCTTCATGCCACCCAACACAGGCAAGGCAGATAAACCTAGAGACTTCACTTAAACCATATTTTAGCTCAACTTTCAAGCCATTCATTCAGCCAGACTTTTTTCCCTCTTGTACCTCCATACGGTAGAAATTGCTGCTTCAACCTGCCCAGCCCACTTCCAGACCGTGGCTTTGCGCTGCCCGATCCCTCAGAGCCCAGGACTCCAGCTGCCCGGAGATCACCCAGGTGGCAACAACAGACGCTCTCCTCCCCATGGGGTTTTATTTTCTTTCCTGTGAAAAGTATTACACGTACAGTACAAAAATTTTGGAAATAACAGAGATGACAAAAAAATCACATATTCTCCACATTTTTAGGATATTGGGATATTTCCTTATTCTCTTTTCAATGTATTTTTTTCTTAAGATAACCTGTAGTTTGCTAACCTTTTCTCATTATATGGTTGACATTTATTGTCCTCAGAAAATGTACCATAAATATAATTAAATAGCTAAATAATATTTCACTGTCTGGGTAATTTATTGAACCAATTCTCTTTTAGACATTTTTTAAAATTCTAACATGACCATGAACATTTATCTCTAAATATATATATTTGTTTATATTTTTAAAATTCCCCAGGATACTGACCCATCTTGATAAAGGCTCGATACAGTGCCTGAAAAACCCGGTAGAGCCAAATGAAAACCTTTAGAAGCCCTAAGGATTGAAAAAAACTACCAAAATTCTCCCATGTAACTCACAATAAGACAATACTAAACAATAATATAGCACCCCCAAATTTTACTTTATAAAAGTAACACAAGTATAAACAATGCATGACTGTTAAACATCTATCTCTCCTGCTAAACCATAAGCTCCGTGAACACAGGGACCCTGTCCATCTTATTCACAGTACCTAGCATGTACTGGGTGCTAAATAATTACTGGAAAGACAGATACGTAATCAATACACCAATAAGAATTTGAAAGAGAGACAAAACTGTTGAATACCAATCCTCCAAACACCACCCACCTCCCACCACCCCACCTTCACCCCTGGCAGCAGAACTCAGACCCAGGTCAGTTCCATTTATTCTTCATACAAATACTTTACAATTTTATTTTTAAATCATTTACACATATTCATACAAAGAAAAATAAATTTCAGGATGAAACCGTAGTTTTTTTTTTTTAAAAAAAATCTCTCTGATCATTAGCTACTGACGACAAGGCAATAGCTCAGCAGTCATTTCTGGGGACTAGTGCAGGGGACAGCTGAAAAGAATCCAAGCGTCTCCCTTCACTTCCCTCAATCTTCACTTTGTGGAGGTACCATGGAGGAAGAGGGTTTTCCGACATTCTCCCCTAGAAACGTTTCAAAAAGTACGGCAAAGGCTTAAGGTAACACTGAACGCCCTCTTTGCTAGGAATTTGGCAAGATGGCAACTTCTAAACCAACTTTCTAAAAGAACTAGCTCAATTCCTACTTGTAGGTAGGTCTTCCTTAGAGGAAGAGGGACTGCTGCACTCACCACATCCCTCATCCTACTATTCTGTCCTCCCATCAAAGGCCCCAGGACACTGCCCTTGATCCGATCCCCTCTGGTCCCTTCTAGGCTCATTCCACAATGAGCCTTCCTCCTACCCCAACCCAAACACTCTCTGTAACAACTGACCCTGGCATAGGACCCCTACGATAATGATGCCAGCATCACTGAGTGTAGCATCATAACCAGGGAATCTGAGTGACAACCAGGAGAGGTCCAAGAATGACAGAACTATGAGCATCCCTACCAAAACTCAGCTCTACTGAGCCAAACCAACATTTAAATCAAACAGGCCAACTCCTGACGCATCCCATCCTAGTACAGTCATCACAGAGTACACAAAAAAAGAACCTCCTACACACAACTGCCCAAGGAAGCTGTAGTATTTATCAACTCCCAATAGAAGCAGGGGAAAGAACAGACATTACAAATGTGGTAGACCCTATCAGAAATGGTAGCTGATGACAACAGTTACCCTATATCTCTGGGTCCTACCCAAAAAGCAGCACCAAGAAAGGGCATGATGAGCAGAGAGATCTGTAGCTGGATGTGCAGCCCTTGAATTACCAAGGGACTCAGAAACAACACAGCTCCTTTTCCCACAATTACGTAGGAACAAGAACACAGACTATCCACCCCTACAATGAAGCAGCTCCTAAGAGGCCGTACCGCTTATGGTCATCAGCCCACCCCCTTGGTAGGCCCATTTGGGGAGAGGGAGTCACATCCAGAGCGGGGACCCCTCCAGACAGACACTCACAGGGCAACCCATCCCACTGTCACTGGGGCAGGCCAAACATAGCTAAAAGGGTGGACAGGTCCCGGGCATCGGCCGCCCCGTAGGCATCGCTCTGGCCTAACATAGACAATGCCAAACGCAGGGTGCTCCAGATGTTCTCTGACATGGCACCCCCTTCGCCCCGAGGGCCTCGGCTTTTCCTCTGCATGTTCAAGGCCTCCAAAAAGTGTTCCACAGCCTCCCTGCAGGGAAGAGGAATGACAGCTGGTGAGCAGAACACCAAAGGAGGAGGTAGGTCAGCTGGCACAGGGAGAAAGAAAGCTGGGGCTTATTAAATAACGAGGGCCAAAGGCAGGGAGAAACAGTTCATTCATTCATTCCTCAATAGATACTCTCACCGGTGAGCCCCGAGGTTGATGCAGCTGATGCCCAGGTTATAGCGGGACCGTATGTAGCCCGGCTGTAGCTCCAGGGCCCGACGGTATGCAGCCACCGCTTCTTCACTCTGGTTTCCATTGGCCAGGGTGGCCCCTAGCTTATTCCACAGCAAATAGTCCTGGGATAGGGATGGAGAAGGATTAGGAACATGAGCCACGCTCAGATCAAATTCTGCCCCTTCCTTCCCCTGGTTCACCACTCTGTTTAGCTAATATATGTTATGATCCCATTCCTTTCTCCTCAACAGTGCATTCATTGTGTGGCCACAATGGAACTGCGCTCACTCCATGCAGATTCCCAAAGTCCAGACGACCCTGGGCTCCCACCCTTCTTTTCCCAGTTCTTCCAAGGTAATCAGTACATGGAACTTGGAATGAAATAGCCCATGACTCCAAAGGCCCCAACAAATGATTCTTCCATAAGTCATGTCCTATTTCCATTCGTGCCCTGAGGCTCACATTGGGACGAACGCTGAGGGCAGCTGTGAAACAGTCCACCGCCTTGTCATACTCCCCACTCAGGTTGAAAAGGACCCCCAACCCACACTGCACATCAGGGTCAATGGATGTAGGGTCCAGGCGCACAGCTGCCAGGAAGAGCTCTTTTACTTCAAGAAATAGGGAGCTAGAAAAGGGAGAAAAAAATGCAAAAAAGTAGGTGAATGGATATGTCTATATTCCTACCCCTCCAAAATAACTCCTTAATCAACCATATCCCCAAGATTCCTCAATAGATCAGCCATCTCTCTTGCTCCCTAATTCCAATTTAGAAACCTGTTTTTCTGTCTCATCCCAGCATTACACTGTAGAATGCAGACTTCCTTCAAGTGGACCCTGGGTCTCCCATCACACTCTTAGACCCTTGAGTTTCGAAGTTTGGAAACTTCCAAAATCAAGGTTCTCCTCCTAATCAGGTTATCATTCACATCCCAGGAACTCCTCACTCACTCAGACAACAGAGATCCCAGGATGCGCTTACTGGGGCCCAGTCCTGCCCCACTGGCCCCTTCTTCCCCAGGCACCACCAGATGGGCATAGGCCGGTGTATAGCGCAGCCAGTCTCGCAGGGTTTCACAGGCCTGTCGCTGTAGGGACTCGTTGGTGAAGCTGACAGCGAGAGCCATCAGTGCTGTCCGGTTATCTGGCTTTAGCTCCAGGCACCTGTTTGGACAGAGATGGGCAAAGCTGATACTGCAGTGACACTGGCACCTGTCAGAACCCTGAGACCCAAGCCAAGCTTCGGAATGCAGAGTCATGATGGCCTCCCCTGTCAACTCTCTCGGATTAAGATATAGAAGGATCCTCTACGTGTAAGTTAATAAAGTTACAGATGAGAAGGGAAATATTTTAGCAGCCAAGGAATCAGCCAGGGTCCCATAAATAAAACCAAAAACTATTGAAGGAATAGAACCAGTTATCTCCAATTCGCTCCAAACCTTCAGAGTTTCAATCATGAGAAACACTCTTGTTAGTGGCCAGAAAGCAGCTAAGGACCTGGGTCTGGGTTCCTTTCATTCTTAAGGCTATTTGTACAACCCTGGAACCACCTCACCCCTCCTTTCAATGCACTTACCTCCGCAGCGCGCTGATGGCTAATAGTTCTTGTTCATTCTCTGCCTGGGTAGTACCCAGATACTGCCAAGCCTAGAGAGAAGTGACAGATTCTATCACCCCTGTATTCACCTTTCCGTCCTCCCTTCTTCTGGCTTCCCCCACCCCGCATCTCACTCTCACCCCCAACCCAGGCCATCACCCAGGCCCTATTCCGTGCACTATTCTTTGGGGCCTCCCTCAAAACTGGAGAAAGCAGTCTAATTTGAAGCCAGGATGATGAGTCACTCACTTCCATATGCTTAGGATCATGCTGCACAGCCGCCTCAAAAAGCAGCACAGCATTCGGCAGGTCCCCTTCCTGAAGTCGCCGCAGCCCTTCCTCAAAAGGCTGGGGGTGGTCACGCAGGGGGTTCTCCTCCTCAAACTGGTACCCCTATAGGAAGAAAAGCCAAGTGAGAACCTGTATGAGAGGGAGCAGCAGGAATGGGAGATGACAAGACAGAAGTGGAAGAAAAGTTGAAGGCCTCCAAAAAGATATTTGAATAAATGCTGGCAGATTTTCCATACTATAAAGGAGATCATCTATGACTACAGTGAAATCATTCAGTATTGTACTCATGTTGCTATATCCCCTGTTCACAACAGCTGGAAAGCTAGGCTAGTCTACAAACTCTGATCCACACTAGGAATAAGCTTATTTTAGAAAGCCTTCATAGGCCTGTATTTCCACATCCTTGAATTCTCGCCACTGAACAGAACACCTGTCTTAACAAGATTTGCTTACAGTAATGAGATAAGCTCTCCTTAGCTATTAAAAGGGCATTTCCTGTTATCCTGCAATAGTGTGATAATGTAATATAAAGGAAAGGCAATTTGGAGTAAGAGGCCCTGCCATTCAAATACAACTCTTACATGGAGTCCCTGTGTATACTAGCAGGACAACACGTGTTCAAGCACTTTGAAAATTTAAATTTACTCCCCAATTTCATTCTTAGAAGTAATTAATACTAATCTGTATCTCATAGTAAATGAAAGAAAGATCCCAAAATCCTGAGGGCAGAAAATGCTTCAGAAAGACACCGTTACCTCCTCGCTAAGGATTTATTGTTTGAAGCAAGAGTTATGATGCTTTGTGCAAAGCTTTGCCCACTGGTATTTCATGTTAGGCAGAGAGGTAATAAGGTAAAGTGAGAGTCACTAATAAGCCGTATGATTTGGGACAAGCAAATAAAATGTTCCTTTTTGGAAGGTAAATCGTTACCATCACAAAATAATATACCACAATGACGATGCAAAAGACCAGGCAGGGACCTTCTAAATGTAGTTACGAACAAATTAGAATGAAACTGCACATAATGAGACATGAGTGAGGCCCTTTTTCACTATTATTGTGAAACTACTAAAGAACCAGAAACACTTAAATCTTACCAGACAGTTCTAAACCATTAAAAATCACCAAAGGCAAATTATTTGTGACAAATAAAAATTAAATAACTACAATAGAGGTTTAAGAAGCAAAACACACAGGAGATGGATTTGAGGTAAATGTATAAAAAGTATATTAATGTCGAGAATAGGTAACGTTCCTGGGACATCTCTGTACAATATGAAAACTCAGAAAGTAGAAAATGACCCTACACCAGTCATCAGTAAGCCTTTTCTGTAAAGGGCCAGATAATATTTTGTCACAACTACTCAACTCCATCATTGTAAGTAAGAAAGCAGCCACAGACAATATTTTTTTAAAAAAATAAGCATGGCTTATATAGTTTTCACATATCACGAAATATTACTTTTTTTCCAACCACTTAAAAATGTTAAAACCATTCTCAGCTCACAGGCCATATAAAAGCAGGTGGCAGGCCAGATTCACCCACAGGCCATATTTTGCCCACCCCTACCTTACACTATTAAAATTCAACAAAATAAATCCTTCTGCATTCATTCTCAACTATTGTCCATTGTCAATCCATGTGGTAAGCCACCCTGCAGGAAACAAAACAGTGATCACTGTCATCCACAACACAATTTCCTAATCAATGTAATTCCTGCCTCTCAGAGCTATTGAAAGCATCAAATGAGAATATTCACCAAAGCTTTACCAAAAGCTGAAAATACTAGTCGTAAATAGGTATTATCCTCAGCAGACAATGCAATAAGTCAGAGCCATCATGTTGCAATGAGAGGGTTCTCTAAGTATCCTCTCGTCCATGCTATCTATTCTCCTTGAGATTTCATCAATTGCTAATCAGAGAGGAATTTTTCAAAATTAGAATACTTGCACAAATGAATAACAGAGTACTCTGAATACAGGATAAGTTGGGGGTTGCTGTTTCACCCTAAAAAGTTTAATCCAAGCCAATCATTAGGTCTGATCACTGTCTGGTCTATTCAAAGATCTCAAAGATCTACTAAGAGTGTGTCCTCTAACAGAAACTTGTCCTTTATGCTAAGAGTATACAATATCTACTTGAGCTATAGGTGTTAAGTTGTCTTAAAAATTTAAGGACCACTAATGAAAAATGGTACATTCAGAGACCCATGAATGTATGTGACAAAGTCAGATCCACATTTGGAAAAAAAAGAAAAGTACTAATGACATTTAATTCAGTAATAGCATAAAACCAGATAAAATCTGAATTGATCATTATTAGAGAATTATAAAGTACAGTATATTTTTGTGGAACATTAATGCAAATGTTTCTAATCCTAATTGTGCAATATCCTAAGGTATCAATGGTATCAAATAGGGTTTAAGAATCTAAACACATAATTGTATTTTTAAGTTTTGAATTAAAAAATGTATTCCGCCTAGCATGTCAATACGAGAGTAAAAAATGCTGCTCATATGAAACTAGTGCTATGTCTTTATTTATCAAAAGCATGGAAATTTTTATCTAAAATTTTATAACTTGCCATTTATAAGTCAACGGGGCCTATGCAACTTATCAAATTGTTAATACAAATTAATGAAAGTATTATCTCCAGGTATTTCCTTCAGTTTCTCCTCATCAGAATTCTATAAAAGAAACTCCTATTATGGCAAAACATAGAGCAGGGTTCCAAAAAGTCAGCTGTCTTTTCTATTATATCACAGGAGAGCTCTCAGGGAATCAGGCTTGGATAATAAACAACATCACATTTTTCCTCATTCTAAGTTTTCCACTGGCTTTCAAACCTTGGCCTTTTTAAAGTTATCTTGAACTTTATTTTTCTCTGTCTTTGCACAGCTCCCTTATGTCAAGATCTACCTCCAGCATGCTGCCTGTTTCTAGCCCAAGAATCCTTTCCCAGCCAGATCCGAGCTGAGAAAAAGATATCACTACTCACCTCCCCAGTTCCTGTTTGTCTTTTACAAAACTCAGCAATTCTCTCCCTTATGTTTCAACTCAGCATGTCAATTATTAACCACATCCCCCAATACCCTACCACTCACAAGTATTTTTTCCACAGTGATACCCTTACGCTTCTAAGTCAATAATAATATGGTTTATGCAAAATTTGATCATCTTTCACCACTGACTGCTAGGAAATTTTCCTAACATTTAAGTTATTTAATACAATTCTTTGAAAACACCCTAAACTTGGGGCAAGTGGTATCTACAGGAAGAGAGCAGAATTTAAAATAAACTTGTGAGTTAAAAAACTAAATAGATATTAAGGTGTGGAGGCACAGAGATGGTCTACCAACTACCACTCTCTACCAAAGAAGTTATCAATCTTCTCAAAATGTTCTCAACCTCCAAAGCAGAGCACTTTTGTCTGTGCTTTTAATGCATCATGTGCAAACGTCTATCACTGTTTCACTGTTATTTGACAAGGGTGGTCTATTGTTATTAACCTTTACAGTTTAAGGTAAAGCATACTCTCAATTACTAGAGGACAGCAGGTGCAAGGGACTGTTTCGGACTTCCTTTCATAGAAAGGGGCTCAAGAAAAGAATTACTGAAAAGTGGTACCCAAATTCAGGATTTAAGGAGAGACAACAAAACAAGGAAATCCTGCAATCTGAAAAACTAGTTCTTACCTTATCATAGGAAGCAGACGTGAGGTCATCATAGTCAGAAAGCCAGGGGTGAGCCTCAGCGTCCCGTTTTGCCATCTCCTCCAATTCTGCCTGCAACTTGTCCCAGAAATCGACATCAGACTGTAAGGAAGGGAAGGCAATAGAAAAAGGGGATCCATTATAATCACCCCAACCCACCCTCAGCTCCACTAGAATGCATTCCCTAAGGCAGTAGTTCTTAAAGTTCAATGTGTTTAAGATCATCTGAAGAGTTTTCTGTTTCGTTTTGTTTTGCTTTAATGCAGATTCCTAGATCCTACCCCACATTCTGATTCAGTAGTCGGAGGTGATGCCCAGGAATTGGCATTTTTCATAAGCACCCACCCCACTCCAAGCAATTCTGGCACAGATGATCCAGGAACAGTTTATTACCTTTGATGTTAACATGCCCACTCTCACCAATGGAGTCTTTTTTCTTGGAGTGTTTGCTCCTACACTTCTGTTCTTACCTCTACAGCTGACTTGGCTCGTTCAAACTCCATATCAAGGGCAGATGTGTTTCCTGGTCTTGTGAACTGGTCAACCCAGGCATCTGAGGCACCCTGTGACAAAGGATGGTCACACCACCACCAACAACGTTCTACCCACTCAACACTGACTCAACACCACTAAACACCACCAACCTGGACACTTCTGAGAAGGACATTCTCAGAATCTGTTTCCCGCCCACTCAGGACCTGGATGCTACCAAAACAAGATAGCAATAAAACCCCTTTCCCATCTGGGACCATTTAACACTGAACCCAAGGCCTAGGCCACCAGCTGGCTCTAAATCGGGACTGGGAAGTGACAATGTCCTACCTGCTGCTGTATAAACTCTGCTGCCCACTGTTCTGCCTGAGCTCGGCCCGACCCTGCACCGGACTCCAGGGACACCTGCCCCTCGCCAATCTGCCGCACGAATTTCAGGAACTGGGGCACAGAGACACACATAGGCCACTCGGGAGAGAACTTCCAGGTGTGCACTCTCAACCATGCCCAACAGGAGCCTGCACTTACCCCTCCCCCTAATCATCTCCAGCTACAGACAAGATAGGCTAAAGGCCCTGAAAAACATAGAGAGCAAGAAGAAAGGGATTCTGGCTCTAAAGATTTGAGAAGGCACAGAAAAGAGAAAGGGTTAGTAGGCAAGGAAGTAAAGAAAAGAATGTTGGAAGGAAGAGGCAGGATCCTAGATCTCCATTCTCCAGACAGGAAGGAATGGACCTAGGAGCTCATCTCCTCTTGATATAAACTTGGGTAAGAGAAGCAACACCTATGACTTCCAAGACCAGCTCTGCTGGGCAAAGCAGCACAGGGTGTGGCTCACCTCAGAGTTAGCCAATTTGGGGTCATCCACCTTGGCCACAAAGTCACTGGCCGTGTGCTGCAGATCCTCCTCAGGACGGTATTCATCATACCTGGAACAGGTAAGGACAAACTTATTTTACACATTAGTCAGCCATCACCTTCCCCATGCTATTCCCCACTCCCAGACCACGGCAACTACAGTTCCTATGGGGGAAATGAGGGTGACCCTACTCCGCTCTTATTGAGGACATACACATTCCGATTTACATTAAAGGACATTTGGGCAGAAGTGGCCAAGCACTAGCTACATCCTTTTACCTCTCCCTTTCCCAAACAGAAGTAATAGATAGGCTCCAAATTCAAAAGGGAACAGGATGCATGAAGCAAAGTTACGAACTTTTGGCTAGGCTAGTTAGGATTCTTGACTCGATTATATTTGAGACATAAACTCATAGGGGTCATAACACAAGGGGAAACCTGAATGTAGAAAATGAGAGGGTTACAAGTTGGTTTGGGAATGTGGATGGAGGAGGTTGAGGGAGGCTGGGAATCCTCCATTCATAGGGATCCATCCAAGAAGAAGTAGCGGTGCTCACCAGCGATCAGACGCAGCTGTTCCCTCAGGCTCTCCCAGCCATAGCTTCTCCTCTGACTGTTCTAGATATTCCTCAGCCCAGCGGGCAGGGGACACAGACAAGGGGTCTGCAAGCAACAGAGAGACGGGGAAGTCACACAGGAGTCAGTGAGGGATCAGGCAAAAAGAGGGTACTAACTTAACCAAGCCAAAGCAGATGAAATTCTGTTCAATCCCTCAGAGATCCTTAGTCAAACAATATACTACTGAATTTTCAATATCCAACCATTGCCCCCAAGGGGCCGGGGGCAGAAATTGATTGAATTGGGAACAGGAGACCAAAGAAGGAGGCTCAGGAAAGGAGTGGGGACCAAACCCTTTTGCTTGAAGTGCCAAAGCCCTCAGTAAGAAACAGCAGGCACTAGGGCCTCCATCTCTCTTCAAGGTGCTTCAGGGAAGCAGCAAGGAACTAAGGGAGAACAAAAGAGCTCCTGTTCCTTAGCCAAACCTCTGCTCTGTTCTCCATCAACAGAGGTCACACCTCCCACCAAAAAGAGCCTCATATTTCACCTTAATATACCTACCAAGAGAATCTGACAAACAGTATGCTGGGCTAGAATTAAAAGATACATGGGTCCACTCTTCCCTCTGGGTGTTTTTTTCATGTTTCAATTGAGATGTAACATACAAATATGAAAGTACATAAAGCACACCAAACTTAAGTAGACTGCTTCATTAATTTCTACATATGAATATATTCATATCACCACCACCCAGATCAAGATATAGAGCATTTACAGTTTCCCTCGAAGGCTCCCTCATGACCCCATCCCCAGGGATAAATACAATTCTCATTTCGGTGACTTTTGATTAATTTTAAGGGCTATGTTTTTAAGTCTAATTCTAGAAACTGTCTTCGCTCTAGTGGCAAAGGGCACTGATGCAACATCAGAATAAACATGGTAAGGCAACAGATCAAATGAGGGTGCTGAACTGTTTCTCCACCTCCAGGACTCTGCCCCTTACTATTCTGGGGCCAGGAAAAAAAAGGGGGGGGTGGCAATGAGACTATTCAAAGGGGCCCTAAGGAATGAATAAACATAGAAAAAGCAAGGGCCTGCAGTGCTCATTCTTTCTGCTCTGCATCCACATCTTTACAAACCAGTTACTAAAATGGTCATCCTGTCTTTGTCCCCAATTTGAAGATCTGTCATAACAGTGAGAAGACATAATTATCCTCTCAGTATTGTTTAGTAGAACTTTATATTCCATTTAACTGATACTTTGCCTGAATAATTTCAACAAAGCAATCTCAGTATCTGAGAAAGTAATGTCAAATCTGAAAAAACGAAGGATCAGGATTCTCAGAATATACCTAATTATAAATAGTAAGTAATGTATTACTAATATAATAAAAGATACAGTTCACAATTTTTTGATCATGAACTCTGTCTCTTCATTTCAAGGACTCTCAACATTTATGCCCAGATTTCTCTCACTAGTTCTTACAGGCGACATTTCTCTTTCCTTTGCCCCAAATAGGCTGTTGTTGGCTCAAGAGTAAAGCCCTAATAAGGAGATGCTGAATGCTTAAATAGCTTTTGTAATACTTCCCTGTTCCGTTGTCCCATTCTGTTGAAAAATAACCAGTCCGTCCTCCTTACTCTCCAGTCACTCCTTACTCTCCACTAGAGTGTTTTGCAAAAGCATACTCTGGCCACAAGTGCTCCTTGAATTAGAGAACACCGTTTCTGTGAAAAACTCTTCTCAAGAGCAAGAAGCAACAGAAAAAATACAATACACCTGGACTTTAAAACAGACATGAAGTAGATTAGAAGAAAATCCCAGAGATGAGAAAAGTTATCTTCATAGAACGCTAACTTGGTATTCGGGCCATATCAGCCACAAGACTCAGAATTTGCTGGCATCAGAAACCTACTTCAACAAAGGAGTGAAAATAAAATAACAAAAAGAATAGCACTTGGCCATCACTGTATTTTTTGAGAAATTCTTAGAGAAAATCAGATCCATTTGGATACCTCGGAGATTGAAGCAACTAAGGCCTACAGAGGGGAAGGGAGTGTCCTCAATCACATAGATTAGTATTGTTAGAACCAACAACCTGAATATCCCATTCAGGATGTTCACCTCGTCTCGTTTCTCACTGTGTGTTCATTCCATTTAGGCACATCTATCCTCCAGCTCAAAGTCAAAAACTCAGAACTTCCTGCTCTTATCTATGAAAATTTCTGCATTTTCTAAATAAATAGCACAGTGGTAAAGAATGTAGATTCTAGAGTCAGCCTACCCGCACTCAAATCCCAACTCCACAATTTACTCACTGTGCATCTTCAGACAATTAACCCTTTAAGTTTCCATTTCCTTATCTATAAAAGAGATAATAATTGCTACCTCATAGAGATTGTTGTGAAGACCAAATGAGATGTTTACATAAAGTACAAAGTAACAAATATTAGCTATTATTATCATAGCTGTCTGCTGATGGCAAACCCACACCAAAAGTAAAAAACATCACAATGAGACTGTCACTCCTTTTATTCCATAGCCTCTTCCTCTGCCATCCAGGGAAGGTCTATGGCAATCATCTTCTGCTACGGCTGTCCACTGCTTTTCCTATGTAAGTGCAGATTTATCACTCATGAATTTCATGTGAACCTCACATACCATGTTAGCTGAGGCTCTCAAATTCAAACTCCTTGAAGATGTGTTTAATTCCTAGAGCTGAGCAATCACAAGATGGAGAATTATTTGGTCCAGAAGATGGGTGGGACAAACTCCATCAAGAAATATGGCAGACTAAAAAATGAGCTTCATGTGGTGATGGGATAATTCTATACCTTGATTGTATACAAATGTATTTTATAGAATTTGTATACAAATTCTATACCTTGATTGTATACAAATATACATATGTAGATTTGGTGGCTATACAAATCTACATATGATAAAACCGCATAAAACTATAAACACACACAAATAAGGACATGTAAAACTGGTGAAATCTAATAAGCTCTGTGGTTTGTGCCAATGGCAATGTCCTAATTTTGATATTTTACATAACTAACAGTACCACAGAGGAAAACAGAGTGAAAAATACACAGAACCTTTCTGTACTTTTTTTTGCAACTTCCAGTAAAACTATAATTATTTCCAAATAAAACATTAAAACAAGAAAAAAACTGAACTTCAAGATTCCTTTTAAACTTAACTAGAATCTTAACAATGTGGGTTTGAAAATAATAAGGATTTGGGCCGGCCGAGTGGCGCGTTGGTTAACAGCTGGCTTGGGACACCAGAGGGCCCCGGTTGGGATCCCACATATGAGGGCCAGTGACACTGCCCTCTACAGCTAAGATGCTGAACAACAGCTCAACCTGGAGCTGGGCTGCCGTGGACGGCATAGGCTGCAGCCCCTCCTGCAGTGGGTTGCCATGGGCTACCGTGTGTAGCCAGCAGCCAGCATGAGCGGCCCCTGGCCGCCATGAGCGGCTGTCCAGAAGCCGGCGACTGATCTGCCTCGCCCGGGAAGAGCGCAATGATGGTGCCAACTTGGGTCAATGAAGCAACGTCCTCCACAACTAGACTGAAGAACAAAATGACAGCAACTTGTCTGTTCCCCTTCCCCCAATTCCCCAGCACTGTTCCCATCCCCCAATTCCCCAATAAAAGTCTTTAGAAAAAAAAAACAAGAAAAAATAATAAGGACTTAAAGAACATATCTTTCTCTCATCTCAAAGTCTACTTATCCATAAAGCAATAGGTAACATATCATCAATATAACATGACCCACAAACGTTATGAGGATAATTTAAAAAACTGAATTACTAGAAAATCAATTTCCTTTAGCTCTTTCTCCCAGATCTCACTTCATTCATTCAATAAATACTGAAGGTTCACTACAGAGCAATACAAAGCAATATACTACTGCAAAAGGACATTTTTATGAAGGCAGAGTCCAAATCGCTCAAATTCCCTTTCCAGCTTCCCATGTCCCTGCCTCTGTGAAGCAGGCACAGTTACAAAAGAATGTACAAAAAAGAAGTAGAAATCTCCGAAAGAGGATTTAACAGGTAAGACAGGTCCAGTGTGTTTTTCTAAAATTGTTTTTCATTTACAGGTTAAGGAAGATTTCACTGGCTAAAGGCAATAACAAAAATTTCATCAATCTCAATGCTTGCGGTAGCAATGCTTTTTTTTTTTTTGAGTTACGATAAATGACTGATGCCCACACACCTGCAGAAGTCTCTCTGTGATAAGAGATAGCACTTAAGTCTAAGGTTTATATGAAAAACTGAGTTTCAGTCTGGTAGAGAGTCTTTGTTACAGCTCAGATTTTCACTTGAAGCAATTCCAGAGAATTTTTTCAATAATAGTGTAATGGTTCTAAGTGTGGAGCCTAACGTCAAACAGATGTGAGTTTAAATATCATCTGTTACTGAATGATTTTGACAAAGTATTTCACCTTTCTAATCTCGGTTTCCTTATCCATAAAATGGGGGAGGAATATCTATCTTGTAAGTGTTACTGTAAAGATCAAATGGGTTTAAGAATATAACGTCCATAGCACTATTAATGAAAACCATGAGCACCTACCTTAAACTCCAACTTAAGGGTGGAAAAAGGAGTCATGATAAAAGAGACCATTACCTTTTATTAAAGGTGAGTTTTAGCTATTAGATTTTGGGGTTTTTCTTTTGTGTGTGGAGGAAGCCCTATCTTTAGGAGAAAAAAACTGATGGGGGGAGACACCAATTAGGTCCCATTAATCATCTCCGGAAAATTCAGGAACTATAATGATGTGAGTGCCCTGAGAGTCTAGAATTTTGTAACTTTCTCCATTTGTATCTCTTGTTTTTCTTGATTTCTTAAATTAGAAAAAGGCTAACAATGCTTCTCTTTGAGAGCAATCAGGAAGAGAAAAACATAGAGAATGCCCTTCCCGCATGCTCCGTAGGGGGAGAAATATCAATCCCAAAGGATGCAATGAGCATGGACACTCTCAAAGAGAGAAACTCTGGCTGGGACTCTAAAGTGCTGAAGTTTCAGACCTGGCAGTATTACATAATGGTTAAATCCACAGGGTCTGGAATCATTCACACCCAGAATCAAATCCGAACTCTACCACTCACAATGCTGTGTCACCTTGGGCAAAGTTTTCTTCCCTATAAACTGGGAATAAAAACAATAACTCTCTCAAGGGTTCTCATGGGGATTAAACAGATAATTCATTTAAAGCACTTAACAAAGGCTTAAAGATGGTATGCAAACATTAGCTATTACTATTAATTTTTATTATTATAATAATAATTTTATTTTATTATATGGTCTTTCCCCTCCAAGACCTTATACTTCAGACCCCAGAACTCAACAATTCCACTCTCCAAGGCCTAACCCTGTTCAAGATGACTTAACACCAGAATCCCATGGGCTGTGCTAAACATCTCTATTCCTGAGCCACACTGCCATCCATCCAATCTCTCCACCAAACTACCGTAATAACGTTCCAGGTAACAAAGAAGTAAACATAATTCCTCGTGTTCTCTCTCCCTCTCAAATCTCTTATCCAGTTCAAACCCAGTCCTCTGTTTAGTATAAGTTCTAATTCCCTATTATTACCACCTAAGGGAAATCAGGTTCAGTGCCCCATAGAAAGGAGTCAGGAGTCCAGAAAAGCCATAAGCAGCTGAAATTACTCTACTGGGTTGTCGAAAAAGTCATGACATATTTTTTCTGCTTTTCGTTGCAAAAACGCGTCATGACTTTTCTGACAACCCAATATATCCTAAGATAAATTAGGGTAATAGTGTAGAACTTTGATTGCCCCATAGAAACCATTTCAGATTTTCCCATGATGAGCCTCACCTGTAACTTCAGAGATGAATTCTTGGGACCAGTCAGTCTCATTATAATCCTGAGTTACATCCACAGCATCTCCAGCTGCAAGAAACTCCTGGGCCCAGTTCTCAGACAAAGCCAAGTCTGCCACACCAGGGGCTTAAGAGAAAGAGAGAACTAAGAAAGAAGTTCATATCATTCTATCATGCATAAGGAATCCTGAGTGCACATGAAGACACTCTACTCCTTTTGTCTCTTTCTGCATCTCAGTTCCCTGCATCCACCTATAGAGCCCCCTTGGGGCCTATCTGTGCAGAAAATGGTGACCTTCCCTACCACCAGACTCTGGACCTACCTCTCTGGGGTGCCTGGCGGAAGCTTGACTGTTCAATCTCCTGCATTTCCGCCAGGAGGTCATCCATCTTGAAGGTCTGAGGGGCACGGGATACAAGTGGTGCATTCTGGTCCTGGAGGAATTCAGCCACCAACTGTCAAAAGAGAGGTGAAATCAGCCCGACAAGAGACAGGCCCATTGGATAGAGAATACTAATGTAAAATACAAGGAAAGGGAAACACAGAAACTATAGATTTGGAAATACTCAAAAAGTACATTAAAAAAAAAAAAAAAGCAAGCAGGTGGATTAAGGCAAATTTCATTTGGTCAGGAAAATCCAAAGACTGAAATATGGGTGAGCCAAGCTTAAAGTAAAAACACAATAGGCAAAAGAAAAGTGCAACAGAAGAGACTGGTATATTTACCTCATCTTCAGAGGCTACCCCCAAAGGCTTAGAGACCTAAGACAGAAGAGAAAGGGAGACAATATGGTACAGTGGTGAACACCAGACACACAACTCACTTCAACATGGGTTAAAATTCCAGCTATACCATCTATATAACCTTGGGCAAGTCACAAAACTTCTCTGAGCCTCAGTTTCTTCATCTATAAAATGGGTACCTTCATCAATGTAAAGATGT
The DNA here is from genome assembly GCF_001890085.2 of Hipposideros armiger. Lineage (NCBI taxonomy): Eukaryota > Metazoa > Chordata > Mammalia > Chiroptera > Hipposideridae > Hipposideros > Hipposideros armiger. Next base: position 85,861 of record NW_017732089.1, read on the forward strand.
ACAGTGCTTAGTATATTGCTTAGTAAACACTCATTAAGTTGTAACTATTATTATTTGCAACGCAATAGAGAGAGAAGTTACCCACATCTGGACCCTCCATCCCAAGCCATCTCTTGGGCTTTCCACCTCAAGAACACTCACCGCCTCCGAGGCTGCGGTTCCTGGGGGCCAGGGGCCAGGCCTTAATCCCTCCTGCCGAAGGGCCTTGTCCTGGGTGAAGTGCCCGGCCAGCTTCATGAGCGGGTTGGCACCCCCGCATTCGGCCTCCACCAGCTCCCGCATTGCCATGGTGATGACCAGTTCTCTGATGGGAAGAGGTTTGGAACTGAGGTCCTATGGTCAGACTCTTCCCCAGCCTACAACTCAGCCCTATCTATAGAAGACTGTCACAGGTGATTAGCCACTGGCCACCCTTAACCCTGTGCCTTTAGCTGTGGCCCCCCACCTCTGCCAAGAGTCCGAGAGGGGACAGATGCCCTCCTGCCGCCCCCCTCAAAGGCCTCCGCTTTCAGCCTGGGTCTCCCCAGCGGCCTCCAAGACTGCGGTCTCAGGCGGCGGGACAGGCCGGTAGCCACCCCCCACAGAGGGGGCTGAACCCCAGGAGACTACGGGGGACAATTCCGCAACTGGGCTGTACCGGGGCACTGGACGGGCAGGGAAGAGTGGGAACGACGCCTAACCGTAATGCCAATCCCCAACACTCCCCGTCGCCCGGCGAGCACTGCAGGAGACCATCTCCTCCCCCTAAGTCACCTGAGCCCCTCCCCCAGCCCCGCCAGTCTGGGCCCACCCCTCCCGCGCCCCGGACCACACCATCTCCCCGCCCCAGTCGCAGCTCCAGCTCCGCCCCCGGAACCTGCGAGGACAAGGAGAGGACGGGGAAGACCGGGAATGTGTGCTCGCGCACCCTCGGCCTTGCACTCACCGCCGCGCGTCACGCCGCACGACCTGCCGGGGCACCAGGTGCAGGCTGCGGGGGAAAAGGAAAGCAGGGGACGGGGAGCCAGGGGCGGGGCTCAGGCTTAAAGGGGCCGTGGCCGCCTTGCCTCTTTCGCTGCCTCGCGGAAGCTGTTTTAAGGGGCGGGGCCTGAAGAAGGAGACGCAACGTGACGAAAGGAGCGGTGAGACTTAAAGGGGAAGAGCGCCTTAAAGGGGAAGCCTTGGACCTCGACCCTGGGTGCTCTTAAAAGGATCACGGACGCCAGGACTTGTTGGAAAGCTCGAAGAATGGAGCTCGGAGGACCTTCTTTAGCTTTGGGGAAAGCCGAGGGCACGGGATCCTGGGTTCAGCTCATTCTGACTCTTCCCTGGAGGCGCATTGTGACTCAAGGGGATTTCCTGCTTTTTCTAGGCCTCAGTTTCAGAAAAAGTCCTTAACACAGGAGTTGCGAGGACAAAATCAAATCCGGGGTCTTCCGCAGCCTTCTAGGCATGACACCCTTCCAAATTGCCCCTCGCAGAACCATGTCATGATCCCCATGGAGACAGAAGCTTGCCCCCAATTACTCTGCCACCTCTGCGTAATGGGGAAAATAGCCCTGGATGATGACAAATTCTGGAGACTAAAAATAGGGTCCAACACATCCTGAATGCTTAAGCTGGTAACCTACAGGGAAGGTGCACAGTGAGTCACTCCTCTTTTCCTCCTTCCTCTCTCGCCACTGGTCAGGGTCGCCAAGGTGGCCTTTTTTCCACTGCTCCAAACTGGGAAAGCATAGGCATGATGCAAGAAATGACTTTTAATCGCGGATTAAGCCTCAGGCCCCACCATCTGCCACAGAATTCACTCGGTGTCAAACCTCAAGGTCACTAAGGAACCCTGAAATCTCACCTGGTTCCCAGACCAAGGGAGTCCTGATGTCATGAAGAAGGACAGGAGGTGCTCAAGGACGCTGATAGGTGAGCAAGAATGGGTTAGTGCCAAAAGGACAAAGTTCCAGCCCAACCACGGGTGCAGAAGACGAGGCAGGTAGACAGCAGGTGGCGCCCTGGGCCAGACTTGTTTTCAGGCTGGCCTACAGATTTAAAAGGTGGAGGCCCCAGGGTGACCATAGGGGCATGGCTGTGTAAACTTATTTCTAGGAAGGTAGAGAAGCTGCTCTTGACACCTCGGAAACAATGGCAAGGCAGACCCGAAAACGCAAAATTTCTTCTTTTTCTCACCTTTCGCCATCTTTCAAGAGGCCCTAACCTCATACCCCTTTTCCCCTGGTACACAAATCCCAGCCCTTGCATGTTCACTATTCTCAGGCTATCATTGTAAAGCAAATACCTAGAACCTAATAAACTAACCATGCCAAGGAGGAAGGGATGCCCTCTGGGAAGTGCATACTTTAAAAAGAGGATCCCTGGGAGAGCAATGTCTAACTGAAAGCATACAGTCTCTGTCACAACTACTCAACTCTGCTGTTGTAGCATGAAAGCAGCCATAGATAATACATGAATGAGTATAGCTATGTCCCAATAAAACTTTTTATGGACACTGAAATTTGAATTTTATATCATTTTCACATGTCTCAAAGTATTCTTTTGGTTTTTTTCTACCATTTAAAAATATCAAAATCATTGTTAGCTGGCAGACTGTACACAGACAAGCTGCTGATCCCTGGCCTACATTATCTGGTTCAGAGCACATGTTCTTATATATTATACTGGACTTTCCCTTTTTAAAAATTAAATTTCCTCAAATGTTTTAAACTAAGTAGCATTTAATAATATACATATTTTAAAGCATTTTAAAATGCCTGACAGAGTAAACAAACCAATCAGGCAAAATCTTTCTAAACTCATTCAATCCTGTAAATCTAATAAATTGGACTTATAAACATTTATCAAATTCTCTTAGTCCTCTTAAAATCTCAAGTCTAAAACTTTATTTCCCAAATTGAATGCTAATACATCAGATTCTCTTAAACATCAAATATTTTAACTCATAAAGTCATTTACATACCTCTGGAAAGCAAATTTAGTGACATGGGTAGGTCAAGATTAGTGGGTTAAATTTGGAACCACAGTACAGGTAAAGGTCAGAAATTTGAGACCAAGACACAAGACTCAGGAGGTGCATATTTACGAGGTAATGCTGTGAATCACAAGTGAACACTCTCAGCTTGTTTTAGATTTCTGTCTGTTATATCGTGGATCCCTAAGGCTCTTTCCTTCAACTGATAATGATATCCAATTCGCAAGTTACAATTTTACCTAGTTTTTATTGCCTTATTTAGATGCAACTAATTTCTTTCACAACTCCACTTGAGTCGACAAATTCTCTTTACTTTGTAAGTGTTGAATACTATATTCCTTTTTGTTAGGGGAGGAGTTGAAAATGAGGGACCACCTGGTTGGATTCTTAAGTTTTTTAGTGGCATAAGATGCAGTGTAATGGAAGTACCCATGCTCTGGAAATTGCAAATGAAGGTACAGGCTTCACACTTGTACATTTGGAAGGGCTTTGTTGGTTATGATTACCCATTCTCCTTTCAGCTTCAGTAGCCATCATTGGGAGACACAACTTTGCAAAGGAATAAAGTTGTAGTGAGATGCAGAAAATTCCAAAGCTGGGCCCATCAAAGTATACCTGGACAACTCTCAATTTGCTTTAAAAGTTTTCAGAGTCATGAGATCTAGATGTACCCAGGTAGATCCAGCATCTCCAACCTAGATTTGGGTACAAAGTACCTAACTCCATCTTGGACATACAGCAGGGAATTCCCCAGATAGCAACAAGGACTGTAGTACATATTCCCTTTACCCCTGCTTGTAGCGACATGTTACCATCTTTAGAAATCCAAGGAAGTTTCAGAATATTTCACCCTTCCAAAAATCTAACCAGGAACCCTTTGAGCCTCTCCTTCCACCGCTGAAAAGAAGGAAAGGAAGGAAAGAAGGAAGGAAGGCTAGGGACCTCAAGACCCAAGAAACAACATGGTAGTAAGTTCCATGGACTTCCTTTTGGCTTCATATATTCCAAACTGGGTGCTAGAGAGGTCAGCAACCAACCTGGAAAACATAACAAAAAAGCTCCAATAAAAGCCTTCTTTCTCTAGCTAAAAGACCAGGAAAGGGATAGCCTACAAAGACAGAAACTTCTAGGTAATAACTATTCTGCTTCAGCCAAACACCAAATAAAAAACTATGGCCACACCCACACCCCTACACCAGCAAAAGCCTAAAAGGGAGCCTACACTTTCACCCTCTTGAGGCTGTATGAGACTCCACAATACCTACCCTGGGGCAGTGTCAGAGAATTAAGGAGTTCATTTTTATAGGCTAATAACAAGGCTCCCCCTACCCACTGCAGTGTGAGGTCAATGTGGGGAGCTGAAACTACACCCCTGCCCATCCCAGCATTGACAAGAAGCCCCCAGCCCCTCAGGGATCAATGGAGGCCAGATGAGGAACCTGGACTTTTACCTCCACATGGCAGTAGTGATGTGGTGCCCCTTCTTTCCCTGCAGGAATGGTGTCTTTAAAAAACCACTTAAGGGCCGGCCAAGTGGCATGTTGGTTAAGAGCTGGCTTGGGATGCCAGCTCTGAGCATCAAGGCCCCGGTTCGGATCCTACATGAGGGCCAGTGATGCTGCGCCCTCTACAGCTAAGATGGCGAACAACAGCTCAACCTGGAGCTGGGCTACTGTT
>NW_017732089.1:90584-91819 GCF_001890085.2 Hipposideros armiger
GACGTCCTCCACAACTAGACTGAAGAACAAAAGGACAGCAACTTGTCTGTTCCCCTTCCCTGATTCCCCAACGCTGTTTCCTCCCCCAATTCCCCAATAAAATCTTTAAAAAAAAAAAAAACACTTAAAACAAGGCTTAAAGAAGGTCCAGGGTTTATAATATAATGCAAAAATATCCACATTTCAATAAAAAAACCATCATAGCAAGAAACAGAAAGATCTCAAACTGAATGAAGATTGTCACCCAATAGATACCAATGCCAAGTTAACAGAGACATTAGAATTATTTTCAGGCAGACATGATAAAAATACTTCAACAAGCAATTACAAACACAGCTGAAACATGAAATATAGAGAGCTTCAGCAAAGAGAAGCTATGAAGAACCAAATGGAAATTTTAAAACTGAAAGATACAATAAAGTATGAAGAGCTCAGTGGGTGAGCTCAAAAGTAGAATAGCTAGGACAGAGGGGAAAAATCAGTGAACTAGAAGATAGGCCAATAGAAATTACCCAGTCTGAACAGAGGAAAAACAGACTGGAAAAAAAAAAAAAAACCAGAATCTCAGGGACCTGTGGGCCTATAACAAAAAAATTAATATTTGTACCATCAGAGTCCCAGAAGGAGAAGAGAAAGAAGGCAGGGCTGAAAAAGTACTTGAAGAGGGCCAGCAGAGTGACTCGGTTAAGAGCTCGCTCAAGAGTGCGAGTTCTGAGCAACAGCAGTTCGATTCCCAGCCCGAGCTGAGCTGCCGCTGAGCTGCCAACAGGTGGCAGGATGGCTCAGCTAAAAGAAAAAAAAAAAGTACTTGAAGAAATAATAGCTGAAAATTTCCCAAATTTGGTGAGCGATTTTTAGGCAAGGGGGTTTTTAAGAGAGTGAAGCTATTCTGTATAATACTATATTGGTGGCTACATGTCATACATTTGTCAAAACCCATATAATGTACAACACAAAGAGCAAACTGTAACGTAAACTATGGACTTTAGTTAATAATAATGTATCAGTATTGATTCATCAATTGTACCAAATGTACACTAAAGCAAGATGTTAAAGGGAGAAATTGGGGGTGAGGGTTATGGGGGTATATGTAAACTCTGTACCTTCTGCTCATTTTTCTGTAAACCTAAAACTGCTTCAAAAAAATAAGGTGGGCCGGCCGAGTGGCGCGATGGTTAAGAACTCGCTTGGGATGCCAGAGGGCCCCGGTTCGGATCCTACATGAGGGCCAGTGA
>NW_017732089.1:92170-110904 GCF_001890085.2 Hipposideros armiger
AAAAATAAGGTGTTTTAATGTTTTAAAAATTAATAAATAACAAAGTGAATAATTACATCAAAAATGTTATTCTTTGAAAAATTAAAATAAATAAACCACTAGCAAAACTAGTCAAGGGAGCGAAGGGGTAAAATAAAAAAATAACCAGAAATAATCATAAAAACAAAGGAAGTTTTTTAGGGTTTCTTTATTATGAGACTACTTTACATCACTCTTTTGTCACAGGATGAGTTTTCTGGAAAGTAGACGCTACTATGGAAATTTGCATGCACAATGTTTATAGGGAAGTGCCTTTGGGATCAACATCTGTGGTAGAGCAAAGAAAGGAGGATTGGGCAGAGAAAAGCAAAATTCAAGAAATCAACTTTATAAGAATTAAAAAAAAAGAAACCTGTTATTTGTAGGGGAGTTGTTGTCTACATACTTCTCCCCTTTCCACCTTCCCAAATAATATACAGATAGATTAGTAGAATTAATAATAGAGTTTAATAAGGTTTGGGAAATAAATAAGTAAAAATTAATTTTATTTTTATTTTTTAGCAAAAATCAAGCTATAATTTTTTAAAAGGTAACAATTACAATAGCAACAAAAATATAAAATGCCAGCATTAATTCCAACAGATTTGCTAGAGTTTTATGAAGAAACATAAAAGTATTAGAAGGCATTAAAAGAAATCTAAATAGAGAGTATCCTTAGATAGGAAATTCCCCAAATTGATTCTAAATCCTCAATAAGAATTTTTAATTTATTAAACAGACTCATTATAAAATTCACTTGATAGAGCAAGGAGTCAGTAATAATTAAGATAGTCATGAAGAACAGATGAGAGCATTTGCTTTACCAAATATCAAAACTTATAAACAATATGGTATTTGATGCAAGGGTAGATAAATTGATGTATTGATTTATTGAATAGAAATCAGTTTGTCATGTAGTAAAGTTGTACATGACCAAACCTAAATCCACTCTTACCTGGGGAAACGCTTGTACCTGTGCATCTGCTGGTGCGAAGGTGCAAAAGTATCCACAGTAGCATTGCTTATAATGTTCCCAACTTTGGCGGGGTGGGGGGGGAAGAGTTGAACTCTAATGCAGCCATAGCAAACCTTGTGGGGAGGCAGCAATGTTCAGATAACGTGTCTTTTTAGCTCATAGGTTACCAGACCATGAGGAATCACATGAAAAATAGTATACAAGGACTGACAATTAAGTTTGAGAACTTGTTGCAATGATGTTGCTAACCTTTTTCGATATCAGAGGGATTATTCATTATGAATTTGTACCAACTGGGCAAACAGTTAACCAAGTTTACTATTTGGAAGTGCTGAAAAAGCTGTGTGAAAAAGTTAGACGAAACGACCTGAACTTTTCAGTTTTTTGCAAATAATGACAGGTCCTTCTATGAACGAGAAATTATGAAACTCACTGAAAGATGGCAAAAGGTTATCGAACAAAACAGGCAGTATATGATTGATTGATCTTTGTTCTTTATATAAATAAATGACTTTGAAAAACAGACAAACTACGTCATGACTTTTCCGGCGACCCAATATAATCCCTTTGATTTGTTCTATCAAGGAATCTACTGCAGCTTTGAGGGGTCACCTCTCAGTTGTATCCTGGACCAGAGCTCCCTTATGGTATTTCGTCTTCTCTAGGCCATGTGTTCCCTTTCTCAGATTTTTTAGATCCCATCACTCTTTCTGATCCAACAACTCTTACAAGTTCCACAAACACCCCATTATTGTGAATATTTTTAATGTCTAATGTGCATAAACAAGACTATTTCCAGTTACCTGGGTTTTAAATTAATACTTAATTTATTAAAATTATAAATATAAAATCTGGTTTTGTTTAAGCCTTTAAATTCAATGTATAAATCCTGTAATTTATTTATAAAAAAAATTTTAAATTACTTTCATTTGTTTTGTTGGATGTTTAACTCAAATTGAACAGATATAAATTTTATTAACATTAGTCTCACCTACACTTAATAAAATTTCCATAACTGTTTTAGATCATAGTCGTATGCTTCATATATTTGATTTTTTTTTTCTCATGCACTTCAATTGCCTGACAAGGTAAACTTAAAACACTCATAGGCAAAATCTTTCTTATAACATAAGCAACTCTTGTAAATCTAATTACCTGATTTACCATGTTTAGATGTTTGATTTATCTTAAGTGTTTTAATAATGTTTATAAGCTTGAGCAGTGCCTTTTATTTTTTTTCTTTGAATTTCCACCTCCCCTGTTCCACGAGTAAGGCCAAATTCTGTTGTTTTGTTGTTGTTTTGTTGCTGCTGCTGTTGTTGAGCAGTTCTTCCTTGACTCTGAGCAAACATGATTCTTAGAGTCAGAATCTTCCAGACATGGGCCTTTTCAATTGCCTTTTTGAGGCTTTGGGTTTGCAGTAAGTTCAATTTTTCTTTATCTTCAGAAAATGGTATTTTCCCTATATAATTAGTGATCCCCACTCCTTTTGATCTCTTCATTGGAAAAAATATATACCCTCCTTGGTAGCTAAAGTCACAGTCTGAGTCTCCCAAATTCAAAATTCTATGGCCAAGAATTGCATAATTAACCAAAAGATGATAAAGGTTACAATTCTTGAGCCACCTTGAGATGGTTAGAGGTAACTCTTGGGAGCTTGAGGGCAAGCCCAATGATATTGACTGCTCCACACTTCATTCCTGTACAGTCCACAAGGACAGTAAGACGCTGACCAGGCACTACCTACACAAAGCTGGCGCACACATGCTCAGAAATGCAACTTAGCCCTGAAAACCTGGCTGAAAAAACACAGAAGTACAAAAAGTTATCCCATCCACTTGTTAACTTAAAAATAAAAGCCCAAAGTGAGAAGCAACAAGCATTTATTTGAGATCAAAAAGGAAGAGCTCTTTGGAAAGCACTGATTGGGTGGAAACCATCTAGCTCCAGGTCAGCCACAGAAGTTGGCACCCAAAAGCCTGTGAGCCCTTGTTTGCTAAGACCCTAGCAGTTCCTGTTGCTAAAGCACCCTATCTATTAAAAAAATAGCCCTGTGTCTGTTTTAAATGGCCTGGCAATCATAAAAATAGTCACTGTCCTATAGGCATTAGACACAGTAAGCTGCTGTAAGCTGCCAAGGTGAAAAAAAACAAAAACCCAGGTGTGTCTGATTCCAAAGTTTGTGTTCAGAACCACAACCCTGTGCTGTCTGGGCGTTGGATGGAAGACACTAGGGATCCTGCCATCCCCAGAACATCATGCTTTTTAAAGACCCTATTGTCACTGGGGCTAGGGATGGTTTTGTCCATCTCCTGACAATTAATGATAATGACAACTAACATGCAATATGCTGATACTGAGTTACTTCAGAAAAAGTTATCTTACTTAAACTTCACAACACTTTGAGTAAGCAATTCCCCTCTTTAGGTGATAAACAAAAGCTTGGTGGTTAAAAGACCAACACTGAACACTCAGTTGCTGGAATTTGAACAGAGGCTGAGCTGACAATAAATCCCTCCTCAACCCTGCTCCCTACCGCCTCACCTGGCAAGAGGGGCCTTCTGTGCTATAGGATTTCCTCAAAGCAACAAGATGGCATGTCAAGAATAGGGGCCTGAGGTAGAGGGTCCTTGGCCCAGAGGTCTGTAGGGGGACTGATAAACTTTCAGGGGACAAGGTAGCATGAGCAGCTTAAATCCACCTGGTACCCTGGGGCTTCGCCCAGTTGTCATCTGGAAGACGTATTATCCTCTTGTCACTGCTTCATGTCTTTTGCACTTTTCCTTGTCTATAGCACCATGGAATGAAAGAAGACTGTTCTCACTTCAGAGGCCTAACTTAAAATCGGAGGTCTTCTCAAATGTTGCTTTTGCCCATTACCACCCTCCCCCCACCCCCACAGAGCCAGCGGTGCTGCAGCCCATGGGGAGACGGCAGTATAATCCCAACTGTACATGTTTAAGGGGAAAAAACCACATCTGTTGGGAAGATGAGAGAGGGTTGCAAAGCTGGGGTGAGAACCTGAAAATTTTGAGTCAGGCCTTTGAGATTGGATATTTGGGACAGACATTTCCTTATCCTTGTGGGTTAGAACCCTCACCCAGGCATCTTGGGGTTCTACTCTTCTGACAAAGCCAGCTCTACCACATCCTAGAGTCTCTAATGCCCCCTTCCCTCCTCCCCACTGTTGCTAAATTTAAACCCTCATCTGTCTTTTTCCTGTAGGACATGGGTATTTTAAGGGAGCGACAGCATGGTGCCACAGGAGATGCAGCGACACCAGCGCTGTGAAAATAAGCCTGCCAGCTCCTCCTCTCTGTCTGTCAGAGGCACCCGCTCACCCGCCCACCAGGGACTTGTCCAAAGGATGCTGGGTGAGGAAAGTGTTCTCAGGAGGTGGAATCTGGAAAAACATACCCTCAGTGCACACAAACTCATACTCAGACACCCCTCTGAAATATCCCAGGGTGTGAGGGATTCAACGGATCAACACACAGTCCAGAGGAGCCCCAAAGTGTGATAAGAATTGGGGGATTTAAGGGCCACACTTTGGGGACCCAACATGGAGATTGAAATCTGAAGGGACTATAAGATCTTCTGTAGCTCCTAGAAAACTGTGAGCAAAAGTGCCATTCTTGACCCACCCAACAAAGCCCCCAGGGTGGGGGTTGGTGGGTGGAAAAACGGAGGTTTCCAAATTGTTGCTGATTGGTGCATCGACCCAAAGGTTACAAGATGGGATGGTGACTCCTGAAGTGGGCAGAGCCCTCCTGCATTTACACACTGTCAGTGTGTGTGTGTCCACCACCCAGAAGGTACAAAGGTGAGTTTTCAGGTGTCTGATCTGGTAATAGGAAGGACACACTTTGCTCTTTAACTAGTGGTTTACCATATCTGCCTCTACAGCATGGCTTTTCCCCAGGGTATAGCTCTTGATTTTGTATTTTTCAGGAAGCTAATTAATTTTCACTGCAGAGAGTGGACTTCAGAGGAAAACAGCCCTCCAGTGCAGTAGGAAAGAATGGACTTAGGCCAAAGGAGATGTGTTTGCTGTTTCAAATTAAATGGGAATAGGTAAATTGGAAACCCTACACAAGGCCTGGCACCCTTAGGCTTTGCCAGCTTCTGTGAGGGAGGTTAGGGAACATCCTTCCAGAAGATCTTAAGCAACAAAATAAAAACCCATTTGGACAGTGCCTGCTGTCCTTTCTCTGCATGATCAGAGTTGGCATCTTGCCACACTCCTGATTCCTGTTTCCAGTGTGTGTGTGTGTGTGTGTGTGTGTGTGTGTGAGAGAGAGAGAGAGAGAGAGAGAGAGAGAAGGGGAGAGGGAGAGGGAGAGGGAGAGTGGGCCAGCAAGCAAGAGCAGTAGTACGGGGTACATAGTGGCACAAGGAGCTCAAGGTCTTCTCCAGGCCTCCAGGCTCCTCCTTATACCACCTCCTCCCACCCGTGATTCATCCACCTGTCCAGTTGTCATATAGAGAAAGAGCAATAAGCATACACTGTGATCTGGCTTTTCAGACACTGAGGGTGAAGACAAGGGACAGGAAAGGTCACACCTATAAGACATAACCGGTGGTCAGTGGCTCTGATTCTGGAGAGCCTCCAGGGAACTAATGCAGAATAGTGCATTTCAGAAGATGTTTGCTCCCAGAGACAGATGATCCAGGAAGGCCGCAAGTCCAGCTGAGGTTGGGCAAATGCTAAGAAAGACTCTGCTGCCATTTGCCATTCTATGCTGCAGATGTGTGTACATGGTGCGGGGACAGACAGAGTTCAGGGCAAGCTCACCCTCTCCCTACCTGCTCCCTAGAGCTTGGGCTTGAACTGGAGGTGAATAAAGACCCAATGCCTGAGTCTCAGCCACGGTGCAAAGGCTCCAAGAGCAAACACGGAAACGATGGGATGCACTTAGGTTCAGCGCCTCTGCATGGGAAACTGTGGTCTCTGAGGCTGGGGTGGGTCAGGATGAGAAGGGATGGCAAGGGACAGGGGAAGGAGGTCAACTCACTGAAATTGCAAGGGCACAAACTAATATAACTCTCATACCCTTCCGAGAGCTAAGGCTTTCCAATGTCTGAAGGCTCTACCTATTGAGTCATCCTGAGCCTCTCAGGGACTCAGGTTGAACAGGTAGAGCTGGCTCCCACATAGTATTGCCACAGACATGGAAATGTCAGCCTGGCCCCACCACTAACCCAGGTGGCCCCACCACTAATCCAGGTGGCCCCGCCACTAACCCCCCAGGCCCAAAGGCCACCAGAGCAGCTTCCCTCTCCCCTCCTACAAATAAGTGAGAGCCACACACATCACCTCATTCATTGTTTACAGAACCCCTACCATTTGCCAGGTCCTCTGCAAGTTGCTGAAGATACAGCAAATCTGGTGGTAGAGACAGCATGCACCACAGTCTAGTAGGAAGTGTGGTAGAGGCTTGAACAAGAGGTGCCACAGCACAGAAGACTTCCTGAAAGAGGCAACATTCAAACTGGGTCTTCAGTGATAAGTAGAAGATTGCAAACGGAGTAGAATGGATAAGTAGAACATAAGCACACAAAGGGGGAAGGATATACCAGGCAGAAGGAACAGCACATGCAAAGACACAGAGGCAGGAAAGAGCGGGCTAAGTGTGGGGGAGTATTAGTGGTTTGTGTGACTGGTGTCCAGGTGTGCAGGGGTGGTGGCAGAGAGGGACCAGGGAGGGAGGTAAGGCATGACCCACCTGGGTTAAGGGGCTTCTCAATGCAACAGGACTTGACCCTGGCAGTGACTGGGAGGTAGAGAAAGTTCTAAGAGGAAAGTGGCATAACCAGTTGCACTTTAGACAAGTTACTCAGCCCCAGAGTTGAGCTGGAGTGGAGCAAGACACCAGAGGCAAGCAGAACAGGTAGGAGGCCCTGGCAACAGACCAGGCTTATATGTGAATCAAGACTACAGCAGCAGTAGGGGGAAGAGAAAGAAACAAATATATCTGATAAATTTTGAGGGGTACAAATTATACGATTTCATCACCACGTGGACATGAAGTTCAGAGAGAGGGAGGAATGTAGACTTGGCTCCAGGTTTCTGGCTTAGGGAACTGGGCAAAAGGTGATAGGGAAAGGTGAGTGAGAATAGAGTAGAATTCGGGCAAAGGTTGAGTTTGAGGCACAGCATGCCTGAGTGACATACCGATAGGAAGTTGTAAATAGGGGTCAGGAAATATATGCGGAGGCATCCATACACAGCTCGCCATTAGGCCATGGGGAAGGATGGGGCACCCAGCAGAAATAAGACTGGGCACTGGGTGGGGCACGGGTAGGCCAGTGAACGCCACCTCCACCCCACCTGTGTTAACAAGAACCAAAAAAAACGTTACTGATACTCAAACCCCCTCATCCTACATAAAGGAATTAAGACTTTGATCCCTGTATTTCCTGGGGCAGGGATGACACAGGGAGGATGCTTCCACTACAGATCCCTCTTCGGAAATAGCCCCTTGCCACCTAGGGAACATGTCTCAGAGCCCATTCTCTCTTGTTACAAATAGCAGGGTAGCCAGCCCTCTCCCCAGATGCTCCAGGAGGGAGATTCCAAGAGATGGGGGGGACTGACGGTGACCCCACAAAGCCCAGGCAAATCTTCAGCATCCCCTGAATCGTTGATACTTTTCCAGGGAGTCTTGGAAAAAAGCAGTGGGAGCCATCTGCCCCTGACTTACCTGCCTGTAGCTTAGCATCCAAGACAACCAGCCCTGACGCCCTCACCTCAGCCCTGCTCAGAGACCCAAATGGGCCCTGAGACGGGAGGCCCCAACACCCACACAGTGCCCACATGGGGTTAGGCAAGCAAGAGGCAGCTCACAGAGCTTTTTTCTGGTTGTTTTATTTGAAAACCCTTGGGTGTATCCCCTCCCTCACCATATCCATCCCCTTACGCCCACCCCAGGACATGACAATGCCACACACACACACACACACACACACACACACACACACACACAAGGCTGTGAGCTGCACACGGAACACAGGGGCTGCACTCACGACAACATGAAAAAATATACATTATATATAATACACTGGGGCTCCCACTCCCACCCCTACAACCTAGCCACAACCAGGTCGTATAGGAAGGGGCAGGGGCTGTAGGACCTCAGGCAAGGACAGGTAGGGAAAGAGGACAACAAAGGAAGGAAAGTGGGCACGGCGAAGGAGCAGGGGTCCCCAGAGTGAAATGGACAGAGAGGTGAGGGATTATAAGAGAAGCAGGAAGGTCCCTCAGAGGGTGCTGCGGGGAGGAAGGCCTCGTGGACAGGAGAGTGGGGAAGGGCAGGGTAGAGGGTCCCTTCCATCCCAACCCTGGCCCCGCTCATTGCTGTTAACACCCTACCCCCAATGCTGCGCATGGCTGATGTGGGGAGAGACAGAGACATGGGTGAGCTAAGGGGAAGGCTGCTGTGGGGGTCAGGAAAGGCAGCCAAAGTCTTCCACACCAGGGGAAGAAGGGCCCAGGGGCATGAGAGGGAAGTGGGCTGGGGGACGGGCAGATTCCAGTGGGGCTCACTGGGATTTTGAGATTAAAGGATGGCTCAAACTCTTTCCCTCTTGGTCTCTCTTCTCTTAGACTGTCCTTCTCTGTTTTCCAGAGGTCTCTGTCTCACCAGGGCAGAATTCTCTGTTTGGGGAGGGGTGGGGGCCTTAGTAGCGATGTGGGGGCGTCTCAATGATGCGTCTCTCGTCGCTGCTGGGCGAGTCAGCTGCCTCTGAGTCACTGCTGTCCTCATCCTCCAGCTGGCCATTGGCAGCCCCCGCCACACAGGCCTGCCGATTCTGGTAGGACTGGAGAAGGCGGGAGAAGAGATGAGAAGGGCTCAGCAGCCTGCACACACCCCAGAGCCTCTAGAGGCACACACCCACTCCTCCCCCGTACAAACCTTTCTCCTTGAGTGCTCATGGTGACTCAACCAGAGCTTTCTGCCCAGGGCCTAGCCACTCCTCAGAAGTCTTCGCTGTGTGTGTTCCAGCGGAATCTTGACCCTGTAGACCTTCCCACTCCCAAGGGCCACTCACCTCCATTGGGTTCACGATAATGGTGAGAGCTGAGTCATCCCAGAAGAGGTCAGGGTCCTTGGGGTCACCGGAGGACCCTGGAGGCCCACCGGCTCCTGAGACGTGGCGGTGAAGGGAGTGGATTCGTACCAGGCCCAGGATGACCATGAGCACCAGGAAGCCCACACACACCACAATGATGAGAGTCGCTGCACTGGGGACCACTGTGGGCAGAGAGTAAGGAGGCTGTGGCCAGGCCCACCTGAGGGAACTCAGCACAGAGAGCGAGCGGGGGGGCCCTGGCAGAGGGAGTCTCCGAGTAAGAGAAGACGGGAACCTTGATGGTCCTGAAAGGGGGACTACCCTGTAGATGCTGGAAGATAAATAGAGCCCCACCAGGAGGGACCTGACACCAGGAAGGAAGGGGGCAGCAGAGCGGCTGCTGCTAGGGACAGAGAAACCGAGGGAGGGAGAGATGCAATAGGGGTGAGGGACAAGGGCAGGGAAGGAGAAGGGCTCCCAGCCCAGTGCTGCCAGGAACAGACCGATTCTCAGTGGGCAGAGGGCAAGGTTTGGAACCTGCCCACATCATCCTGCCTGTGTCTTCCCCAGGGACCACTTGGCTTAGCAAGGAGCCCGGTGCCCAGTGGGGGAAAGAAAGAGGAAGCCACACGGGCTTGATGGTACAGGAGGAGAGAATGTGCAAGGCTGGGCACAGGTCCAAGGGGCAAAGAGCAGCCCCTTCACTTACCCACCTGGACTGAGCTCACTCCTGCTTGGTGCCACCTCCCTTCTCCTTGTGGGCTTGGGGCTCCTGGACATCTGAGGCTTCTGCTTCTCCCAACTCTCCCCCCGAGGTATACCCACCTTCCCCTTGGCCCTGTCATGTCTCTGGCCCCACAGCCTCACTTTGAGGCTCAGGGGAGCATGGACCAGGAAGGGCAGTGAGACACTGAAGGGCATGTGTATTCTCACACGGACCCTAGAGCTGATGGCGGCAAAGCCGATGTGCATGCACAGAAACATGCTCAGGAACAACATGTGGGCGCACAGCTGGACAAAGGTCGCCACACCCTGCACCCGAGCCAGGCCTCTGCTAGCCCACACAACTGCCTGCACCAGCCACCTGGAGACCGGCTCACCCAGCAGGGTCAACAGGATGCATCTGAGGACCTCCAGTAAGGCAGAGAAGAGCCACAGGTGCAGCGTCACCCAGCTCCCTGCCAGCTGGGCACACCAGGCAACCCCCTGAAGGAAGACATAAACACCACAGACATGGGCTGCGAGGGCCACAGAGCGAGCAGCCCTGAGCACAGCCCTGCCCGCCTCCTGTACACACACAAACAGCCCTCGGAGAAGCAGGAGAAGGCAAAACAGAAGAGCCCACAGCCCCAGAGACAGCAGGTGGAGGTAGAGATCCCACATACGCATCCCCAAGCCTAGGGTCCTCACAGGAAGCTGGGTCACTACACCCCACATGGCACACACCCCAGCCTGCCGTTCGTGTGCACAGTAGCTCACCTTACTACAGAAGCTCCGTGAGGCCCAGACACTGGGAAGTCCCGTTGCTATGAGACTATTACATGTATGCGTCACACACACACATTATGTTCCAGATCATAGATAGATCTCTCAATTCTGAATTTACCCACAGCCTCTAAAATTCACATGTCAAGAGACAGAGCAGAGCACAGAGAAGCAAGCACACAGCACAAGAGCCCCACACACCCTGCTACAGCCCTTTTCTCCCTGGCAGCCAGCATGCATGCTGCCACACACGCCAGGGCCAACCAAGTGTGTGGAGAATGCCCTGCCTGGGCAGGCACACTAGCCTTCCACCTCCGTGAGGCCGCCCTGATGGCTCTCTGCCAAGTGAGTCCCCATCTTGACCTGACCCATAGCCCACTTGGGGCCACTCAATAGCTAGAGCTGACTCTGCTGAGCAAGGCAGGCTCCCTGGGCACTGGCTCAGGGCAGAGATGGGCCTGGCTGCAGGTCATAGCCCCTCCAAGGTCTCCATGTCAATGGGCAAGATCAGGGGGTGGTGACTCCACCACCAGAATGCCCTCGGAGCTAAGCCCAGGCTATAGAAGGAGTGGAGACTTCCCTCTCAGAGTGGAAGCCACAGCAGGTGAACTTGCTGTAGGGCACAATGATGACAAGCCAAAGCTCCTGGTTTGTGCCTTAATCAAATGCATTTGTCCCTCTGAGCCCCCAGCCTGATGAAGGAAATAAAAAGTTGATTGCCAGGAATAAGAAATGACCACAGGAAAGACAAAATGCAGACACTCTATCTGTAGGTAGACAAGCATGGTTAACTAGTTTAAAATGAGCCAGGAGGCCAGGGAGATGGGAGGATTTTTAAATTAGCTACAGACAAAAATCAAGAGCATAAGAAGTACAATCAACCTTTCTTACTGCATTAAATCCAACCAGTTGCTTCTGGCCTTGAACAACCTCCACAGCCAACATGAAGGGGTATCTTAGCAAATGGCCCATGCAAACTGGTTTCAATCAACAGTGAGGACACTGCTGAAAGGCCTGTCCACAACCCTGCACGGTGCCCCCTTTATGAAAACCCTCGGGAGAAACTGGTTTCTGCCCTTCGTCCCAGGGCTTCTCCTGAAATCCTAGTTGGCTCCCATCAGATGACTTTCATAACTGCTCAGGTTTCCTTTTGCTTTAGCTACAAGGAAACTCAGAGTCAAGATTCTGCCTACTCTAGCAACTGCACAGTCGCTCAGGGCATGTATTTTATAAACTGACTTTATTCCTTGGCTTCATCTTATTTTCCTTTCATTATTGTTCTTTCCTCCTCACTTCCTAATTCATTTTCTACCTTTATCCTTTGCACTATAGGTCTTCTGCAAAGCCTTGTAGGAAACAAAGTAGGGAAATGGTTCCCAAACTTTGCACATTGGAGTTAGCTAAGGATCGTTGAAAATCACTGATGCCTGGCTTCCACCCCTAGACATTCTGATTGAACTGGTATGGGGTGTAACCTAGGCACCAAGCGATTTTACAGCTACCTGGGTGATTCTGATGTGCATCAAAATTTGGGATGACTAGATTAATACTGCCTTCATCATTTTGTCTCACGCTTCTCAGACACCCTTATTCTCCTTAACCATAATCACTCCACACCAAACATCTCAAATTCTCATTCTCTCTCACGACCACCCAAAATCCCTTCTGCCTTTGAAGGTCCAAGTTCAAACTCTATGTGCACCACAAAACATCCCCTGACTGCCCCACTTCACACTGATCTCTCTTTTCTGATGCACTTAGGAGCTTCAGACAAATGAATCTCCTGTCTCATTGGAGGAAATGGTATCTCTTACTGCTTCCGTGTAGTTGGACCAGGCTTTATGAAATGGGTCTCCTGGTAAGCTCAGGAGATGTCAATCCCCAATGCCCTCAGGTAAATGTTGCACTCTGCACACTATTCAGGACAAAATAAGGGAAAAAGCAAAAGCAGGATGCTACTCTCAACCGGGATCTCAGAAAAAGCTTGGTTGGCCTGGACAATCAGCTCAAAACAGTAGATGGAGAGGTGAAGCAAGGGCAGCACTTACAAACCCCAGAGCACCTCCAGGAAGCTGGGAGGATGAGGATGAGGATGAGGAGAGGAAGCTCTTGGGTACTTAGAATGGGGGACTCCCTCTCATAGCAGAGAGAACAAAGACTGAGAATCTCATTGGGCCCAGCAGCAATGAAACCTGGATCTACCCTGAGCCTAATCTGTGTAGCAGGACCCAGTATCCAACCCAGACGAGGCTTAGTGGGATGATTCCCAGGGAAAAAAACTGGAGAAAGAGCTATGGAATCATGAGAAGCTAGAAGCTGACCCCAAGGGTTTATTTGACAAAACACAGGTTTAGTTCGCTCACATGTCTCAACCCACTTAAGATCGAGTGAAGCCTCTTGGAACCTTTGCTATTTGGTTATGACTTTTACTCCCTCCTCATCCCTATTTCCACCTGTTCTGCTATAGAGAGTCACAGTAAAACACTTTAAAAGGCCCCTGCAGAAGAAAGAAGGGAGCCAGTCCCAGGGAAAAGGAAACACAAAGGACAGCATAGTAGTAGTCATTTTCCAAGGAGAGGAAGCCAGACTGGAGGCCCTGGGGGCACCAGGGAGCTAGCTAGCCTCAGTCCAAGAAGCCCTGGGAAGCCCTCAGCAGCTCCCCCAAATTGGGTTCAACTCTAAAGTATTAACACTAATAATGTTTTTAAAGCATCAAACATAAATGGAGAGGGCATTGAAGGCAATGGTTAGGGCATAGGTTCCAGAATCCTGCTGCTTGGATTTGAATCCTGACGCCACCACTTTCCAGCTGTGTGATATCAGATAAGCTACTTAACCTCTCTGCGCCTCCATTTCCCTGCCTTCAAATGGGATAATTACAGTACCTGTTTCATGTGTTGTTTGTAATGACTAAATGAGCTAGTATGTGTAAAAGCCCACGAGCATGGTGTCTGGCATACACTGATGTGTTCGCTATTCTTATTATTACCCATATTGGAAGTGAGTGCTGTAGTTTCAGAACAGTGTTTGGTGACCATGAACTTCTTCCTCCAAGAAAGCATTCTTGAAACTCCTTAAGGCCTTTTGACTTTTTTGACTTTTGATGTTTTTCAAAAGTGACAAATCTGTGACCTTTGAGAGTGGGTTTAATGTTTAACAAAGTAAAATGACATCCAGCGCCAACTCTGACAAAAGTGGGTGCTGAAGTTGGGTAATACTGAACTGGGCCAAAAGCAAGCTGTGTCCAAAAAATAAATAAATGAAATAAATGCTTCTTATAAGCTGACTTCAAAAGCAATTTTGAAAGGGATTCCAAAAATCATTTTCAGCAACATCAAAATCATTTTGCAGTTTTTAATAATAACATTAGATGTAAATATCCGGTTATAACATAGCTGGATCCCAACTTTGTAAAAAGGAAAATAAAGAAGCATAGAAAAACCAGTACATAATAAACCATATTAACAATGGTTTCCTCTCTTTGATGAAATTATGGCTGATTCCTCTTTTTTATACTTGTTATTTCTAGTTTTTCAACAATTAAGCAACTCTTAACTTGGGAATAAAAAAACTGTGTCACTGGTGAAGAACCACGGCCAGGAAACGAGATTGCTTTGAAGGGCAGCACTCCATCTGGATGTAACACTTTGCATATTTGCATGTTTTGTTTTAGAAATAGTCTTATGACTTTATAGATAGCACATAATTACACATGTAGTAGCACCAACATTCTCCTTGAGGATAGGGACTGTATCTGCCCTATAATTCTTTTATATTCCTAATAGTACTTTAAGACAGTGCTAGAACACAGTAAATGCTTATAAATACTTGATGGTTTCTCTACTGAGGATCCCTAAATCTAGGACTAACTTGATTTGTTGTAGGAGGGAAGCAGGGACAACAAAGGCTTTGCCTAAACCCCGCACTGACTGCACGATTCTAGGCGGGGTTGCCCTCTGCAATGACACAAGGCTCGTGCTCTTCACGAGAGAAAGTAAATGATCCAAGAGGATAAAGAAACTGGAACACAGTTGTCAACTAAGTCAGGTAGCACAGGAAGCAGAGCCCACTGCTCCACCCCATCCTCTCCTCCCAGTGGTGCGGGGGGGACGCCTCTGCCCAGCCCAGTCTCCGGCCACTGCCCACCCCACCTGGCCCCAAGAAGCCTTACGTACTGGAGTTTCGGTGGGAGCTGACCAGGCTGTGTCCAGCCATCTCAGGGGGTGGTTGGTGACCACGGTGCAGGAACTGCTGAGAGCTGAGCACATGGCTGGGGTGGGCAACCCGGTTCATGCTGTGCAGGACGTTGACCTGAGGAGGGAGGGCTTGGTGGGCACGCGTGCTCCTCTCCAGGTCCGACTCCACCTCTCCTGAGCCGTCTCGTACCCACTGCCCCACAGCTGCTCCTACTTCCCTACCCACCACCAGGTCCAGGACTCCCCCCCGCTGCAGCTTCCATTCCCACCACCTATCGATTTCAGTCTACTCTGCCCTGGCTCCTCGCCAGTGGGGGTGGCTGTGGAAGGATGGAGTCTCTCTGGGTACCTCCACGATGAATTCATTGCTGGAGTAACGACCATTCATTTCTGAGCAGGAAAGCCGGAATTTCCTGGCATAGAGGGCAGCTCCATGCCGCAGCCGATAACGAGCCTGCCTCAGGATCTCTTCGTACACAGTGATGCTCTCCACCCCTGGGACACGAGGAAGCAGCTCAATGCGGGAGTCAACAAAGATGCTCAGGGCTGGACTCTTTCCCAGACTTTCATCAGCCCAGAATGGGTTTGTCCCACCCTTCAACAGGGGTGAGACCCAAGCTCTCAGAGGAAGAGATGCTCCTCTCCGCCCTGCACCCAGCTCTGACTGACTGAGATAGGCTGCATTTCCTGCTCTGCCCTTCTCTAATAGCTCTGCGGCTTCTGGTAGGGATGGAGAGAAGGAATAAGGACACCCTGTGACACAGAAGGGAGGTGGCAGGCAGGAGGAAAATGGAGAGAGAGGGAAATACAGACGTCATCAGGGAGGCTCTGGTAGGGAACGGAAATAGGAGAGAACTGGCTATGCCCACCGTCTGCCACCCTCCCTAGGGAGGTTCTTTCGGAGAAGAGCAGGCTTCCTTTGGAAGCTACCAAATCATTGCCACTATTCATTAAGAGGTGAGCTCCTACTTAAAGCTATGCTGTATACATGAGATTAGTGAGATGGAAGATTGAGAAGACGGCTGGTACCAAACAGCTGGAGCAGGGGTCGGCAAACTGCAGCGTGTGAGCCACATCCAAAGAGCCGCATGTGGCTCGCAAGCTGCAGTTTGCCGACCCCTGAGCTAGAGCATTAGAGAGCTAGTGAGAGAAGGCTGAGCCAAAGGGGGAGTGCAGGTGGGCCAGGCTGTAGAGAGAAGCAGGGAGAAAGGACCATTTGGAGCCTAAACCCCAGCACACCTCCTAGGGGCAATCTGGAAGCCAGAGGATCTTCCAGGTTGGAAAAGTACAAAATGGCACTTGGCCACATCCCTGGGCCTAGAAGGAGGACCTTCTGGATTTTCCAGTACTTGATAACGGGGAGGAGCGCGCACACAAAAAAGAAGACAGGTTCTCAGGCCCCACTGACCGGCAATGGTGAGGTAGGCCGATGTGTTGGTGAGCTCCAGGCCTCGCTGCTGCAAGGATGCCATATCCAAAAGCAGGCTTTCCCGCTCAGGGTCCAGGTCATCCCCCACCAGAGAAATCTCACAGCCATCCAGGTTGTGCACGATCTCATCCGACATGCGTGTGTCTGTCACTGGATAGGAGAGAGTCGGGATCTGGGTCAGAGCTGAAGCTCACCTGTGGCCACTCTTCCTCCCCTTCCAGGGTCATTCCCTCAGAGCAGTCAGCATTATTTTCAAGAACATCGTTACCCAATAATTTCCGTACACCCGTGAGCTTCCTACTGGCTCTCCTTCCTGGTGGTAAGTGGTTCTAGTCGAGCAAATGCAGGATGAAGTGACTCTCGCACATCCAGCCCCAGGTTTTCTCTCTCAGTCTGGTTCTGCACAGATACCCCTTCTCTAGATGATATCACTCCCTGGGGTCATCCTTACCTGTGCCCTGCCAACTCTCATCCTTTTTGGCCTCCACCTGGTGAGAAATGGAGCAAGTGATTTGAAGATCGGAGAACAAAGGGACCCCCTCAGGTCCCTCAAAGTCCACAGCTGGGCGGGCAAAGTGAGCAGTGCCACTCAGCAGGATCTGGGGGGCATCAGGCTGGAGTACCACTACGTAGCCCTCCACTTCGGGGATGGAGACGCAGGATTCTTCACTGAAGCACCTATATGAGAAGGAGAGAGGGGTAGCTTGTGACCCCAGTTCCCTCTCCCTTATAATCTATATTTGTTTCATCCCTCTGGGCCTGTCATAGAGCACCCTATGTCAAGGAGAGTGAGGGGAGAAAAGGGGGGTAGTGCCTCTGCACCGTCACCACCCCCAGTAGCAAAGCTGAAGGGGGAGATACACTCTCCTGGGAGGATGTTACGGCAGGAAAGATCAGGGACAGAAGGTCAGGCAACCCTGATCTGTAGGGTGACCATGTATGTCATCAATGCCCTACCCAAGATTATGCAACATCTATCAAACAGTATTTTACAAACTAAGCTTACAAAAAATGCATATACATACACAGTTCTTCACCTAGCAGGGGTTTTTTTTAAGTGTGTTTAGTACAATATCTGGCAAATACATGCCCAAAAATATTCAACAACAAAAGAGGGTGGAGCCTATCAAAGGATGTCCTCCTCTTTGGTGTGTCTTCCATTCACTCCCTTTAATACCAGAGAAACACACTTTGGTAGGTGAGCTAATCTGACCATCATGGACCTGCATCCACCTTCCCATGCAGCCTCACTGATCTTGGTGCTGGGACAAGCTCTCCCTAGAGAACCCAGCTAGGCCAAACCAATCAACAGCACAGCCATTCGGGAACACACTCTCAGGATCCCCTCTAGCCTCATCCTTTGTTAATCAATCATTATTCTCATAGCACGTGCTGGTTTATGATGCATTTTGCCCATATTACTTCATTTAATTTTATTTCAATGCTGTAGAATAGGGATAAGAAGCCAAAGATTTTAGGTCAAGCATCTTGGCCACATAAGAAATATGCGGGCTAGTCAAGGCTTAAGCCCATTCTTCTCATTCCAAGTCCATGATCTTTCCACTAAACTACAGCCACAATTTAGGTTTGCATGAGTCAAATTCATTTACAAAGAAGTGTCCCCTTGAATAAGCAGTCTTCACAAAGGAGTTGCTAATCCAGAGGCAGGGCCTATGGTCCATATGCTTGTGCTAACTAAACTGATTTTGCTGAGAGGATGATTATTAGTATTCCTGAGCATGCCCAGCTTGACTGTTGGAGCCAAAGAGAGAAGAGTAGCCTCAACAGATACGATGAGCTCAGAGCCCCTGAAGTGACCAATGCCCATGGCTTGCTGAGTCCCTGTACCACAAGGAATAGGGTCCAAGACAATCTGCACAGCCATTCAGAGGGGCCCAGATCAAAGCCTCTTGGAAAACAATCCCAGCTGACCCTGGGAGCACCGGCTCCAACAGACATTCCAACTTCAATGAGCAATCCAAAGGGACGCAGAGGGGAACAGGGGGCCGGCCCCAGCCTGAAGGCACTAGTGATCTGGTTGAGAGGTTCGATATGGCACACAAACCTTAAAACAAAGAAAAACATGGTCATCATCACGTGAGTGGAACAAACCAAAAACCCATGAGAGTTCAGAGAGGCAGAGGTTCTTCCTGGCTAAGAAGGGAATGGGGCATTTGGCAAAGGACAGTAAGAACAATCAAGACAAGTAACAATTGAGCCAGTTTTTCGAGGAGGAGACAACTTTGCTAAGCAGAAGGTGAGGTAGATATACTCAGGGAAGTAGAGGAACATAAGGCAGGAAAGGCAGAGCCAGGTGGTCGAATGCTTCGAATGTAATTTTTGTGCAGTTGGCAAGACGAAGCCACTGATGTCTCCTTCATCAGAGACATGCGAGGAGAGAGTTCTATTCAAGACCCCTAACTTAGCCTCAGGGTGGAGGGTGAACTGAAGTTAGACTACTAGAGATGGGTCACCAAGTTAGGAGGCTACTGCAATAGGCCAGATGAGCGGTAATAAGAGCCTAGGCTGGAGTCATAACAGCAGAAATGGGGGGGGG
>NW_017732089.1:111319-127973 GCF_001890085.2 Hipposideros armiger
AAAAAAAAAAAACCTTTAAGCAAAACCTGCATTGACTGAGTAGTTGCATAAATCTGACTTTAAATGGACAGAGGTCCAAGAACTGGACATTGGAAATTAGGGAAGCCACGTGAACTAGGGCAAGGATATGCATCAGAGAAAGGGAGGCGGTAGTCGGTATCTGTCTCTCCCTGTTTCACTCACACACACACACGCAACCCTCTATATTTTCTCCCACAACCTCAAGGAAATATTAGGGGAGGGCTACCACATGGTAGCCCTAGAAATAGAGAAATGAGAGCTCTCTCTTCCTTAACCTCAGAAAGAAAACAACAGGGCCGCTTCCGTATGAAGCAGCCCAAGTCAGTCCCCAGCCCTGGGATAAGCCTCATCCCTCAGCACGACAGGTAGGAGGGACTCAGATGACATCAACTCCTCCGCTATGGGATGCCCCTTGCAGTGCTCTACCCTAAGGGACACAGCCCTCCCTTCTAATGCGGTCCTGAGCCAAATAAGTGGGAGTAAGCCCTTCATAATTAGATGTTCTAATTATGTTAGTTAATAACTAGGGTTCTGACCAGACCACGGTGGGGCAGGTCCTCAGCTCTGAACTGCACCCACATAACCTCCTTTACCTGGAGCCTTCAGTTCCACACCATGATCACACCATGACCAACAGCCAAATTCCCGAAAGCCCCTGCCCCAGTTTTCCACACTTCTAATTGTGAGGCCTGAAAACCGTGCCCGGTCACTGTCTAGCACTCAGAGCTCCCCCCTCTCCAAACCCACCCCTCCCAGGATAGGGACAAGTCAGAGATGTTTCTTTTCATATAGCTTATGGAGAAACTGAGGCAGAATAGGGGAGAAGGGAATGCTTACTCAGGAATCCTGACTCTTACATTGTGTAATCCACCCACTAGATGGCAGTATCTCCTAAAAACTGCTCTATAAACCATAATAAGGGATGAAAATGTCTTCATAGAAGAGCCAACATTTGCAGAATAGGCACTGTGCCAGGCATTTGATCTGGATTATATCCTTTAGTTATCATAACAATTCCATGAGTTATATGCTATTGTTATCCCTGTTTTACAGCATTTGTTCAATGCTAAAAAGCTAGTAATAGACTCTGTCCATAACTATTATGCTCTCATTACCTCTCAATTAACCTGCATTGTAAAACACCTAATATACTTAAACCTTGAAGTAATGCACACTTTTTCTTTTAAAGAATTCAGAATCATTCACTTAGAATTCAAAGGTCAGCAAACTTTTCTGTGAAGGGCCAGACAGTGCACAGTCTCTATCCCAACTATCCTGCCCTGCCATCACTGTGAGAAAGCAGCCATAAACAGTACGCAAATGAACAAGTATGGCTGTGTTCTAATAAAACTTTATTTACCAAAACAGGCAGCAGGCCAGATTTGGCTCTGGGGACATATGTTGCCAATCCCGACTTAGATCATCCAATATGACCTTGGAAGAGCTTGATGAATCAAGATTAAAATAGGTGAAGCAACTAGAGCTATTTGCCCAATGTCTTCCAGGCAATTAATATTGAGTCAGAATTAATGTCAGCTCTCCTGGCTCCCAATCCACTACTTTGTCTGACCCACTTTACTTAACAGCATAAAGGTACAGAGATTAGAACCCCCAAATCCTGGAAGTGTGGCTCAGTGGACAGTGATGAATCAGTTGCTGGGAAATCTGAATCTAGTCCGGGTTCTTCTACCAACATTGCTATGTCAATTGAGCAGAGCAAGTGTCCTCTCTAGGGGCCCAATCTCCTCATCCATAAATGAGGGAGGTGTGCCTAGTCCTAGGTGATGTCTAAGGCCAAGGGATTCTGACATTCTGGACCTGCTCTGTGACTTGCCCGCCCCACCCCACACTCACTTGACAGCGGTGGTGAGGCGCAAGGGCCTGACGCCAGGTGTGGCAAAGCGCAGAGTGTTCATGTAAGCCACATGCTGCAGGGCATGGTTGAAGGTCTCCACATCGTCCCCCTCCAGGGTGAGCAGGGACTGCGAGGGGTTCACGTGGACCTGGGCCCCAGACACAGACACAGATGAGAGCAGGCCCAAACGGCAGGAGAGGGAAGGAGCAGAGGTAGAAAGATGGGACACGGGCAGGGGACGGGGGCATGGCTGGAAGGAGAGGGCTGGAGGAAGGGGCTATACCTTCATGCCTTTTCCCAGGCTCTCGAAATCCCTATAGTCGAGCCCCTCCCGACAAGCATAGAGGCACTCGATGACCTCGCGGCTCTCCAGGCGGCCTGAGCGCACGCTGAAACCAGCCAGGTAGCCATGGAAGTAGTGGTGGATCAGCAAGGGGTCTCCTAGGGCAGGAACACAGGGGTGGAGAGGCGGTGAGAGGAGAGGAGGGATGGAACAATAAAAGGAGGCTGAGAGAAAGGGAAAAGAGAGAAAGGGCAGAAGGCTTGAGAATGAAAATGAAAAGGAGACAGAGGAAGGAAGGGAGGGAGGGAGGGAGGGAGGGGAAAGGAGAGAGAGAGAGAGAGAGAGAGAGAGAGAGAGAGAGAGAGATGAGAGGAAAGTGAGGCTAAGGGGGAACTAGAAGGCAGAGAGACATGATAGAAGACAGAATAAAATCAGGGGGAGAAGGGTGGAAAATGAAATCAACAGAAATGAGACAAGCTTCCAGGAGAGGCAGAAAGGGAAGAAGGAAAGCAAGACCAAAGGTAGGAAAGAGAAGACACAACAAGGAAAAGTGCTCTGTAAGAGAGGGCATCTTCCGTGGCATGCAAGGAGACCAGGATTTTTGTGTGTGAGCTTCACAGATGCCCAGATCCTCCCTGCTGTGTGACTGACTCCTGACTTCTGTGTTTCAGCAAGAGAATGCCTTCACTTCATTCTGTAAGTGAAGAAGGGACACCCAGAATCCAGGCAAGCTCCATCTGGCCTTACCATGCCAAGGAAACCCTGCCTTTCAGTAGTTCTCTCTCTGCCCCCTGGTGGCATGGGAAGCAATAAATAACAAAGCTGGATAGGAATTGGTGTGGAAAAGGGAGCACAGAACTGAAAGTTAAAGTGAGAACTCTCTGGGTCTCCAGCTCTTACACACAGAGTACCTTGTGTGGTGTCCGTACTGTTGTCTCCTCCCTTCTCCTTCTCCTTGTTCTTCTCTTCTGGAGAAAAGAAAAAAAAATAATAAGTGGCAGTGAGCTCAAGGTTGGTGGGGACAGATTGACAGAGAGGAAGAGGAGGTCTTCCCTGCTCTGACCCTGCCCATGGAAGACTTGCAGCCTCTCAACTGAGTCCCAACCCTTGTTTTGTCATGTCTCAATCTCTCAGGCCTCTGGTATAGACAAACCCCCAAATATGTGGCTGAGAAAACAGAAGGGCTCTGGAGACAGGGAAGGAGGGAGGGAGAGAAGGGGAAAGAGAGACAGAGAGACAGAGACAGAGAGACAGAGAGAGACAGAGTGAGAGAGTGAGAGAGAGAGAGAGAGAGAGAGAGAGAGAGAGAGAGAGAGAGAGAGAGAAAGGGCTTAAAAGTTAGAAGATTGATGACTCTCTAAAGGATTACAGGCCTCCAGCAGGGGAATGGGCTGTAGAAAACATTATCACTGTGATAGAACAAAGTGGAAACTGGCTGAAGTTACAGAGAGATCCTGGTGATATCTGAGCAAGAAATTCCTCCAAGTCAGAGGCAATGACCAGCTACAGGTGGGAGATATGGGGGGCTGTTCGTCTCCACTGAAGATCTTGCAGAGTCACCATGCCCAACTACAAGGAGATGCATAAAGTCAGGCTGCCCTTGCTCCTTCATTAATCCTAAGCCACTGGAGGTGTCTTCACTGAGAAGCTCAGGGACTTACCAGTCCAGCAGGCCCCAATCATGAGAGCAGGTTCCCTTCGGGGTGGGTGGATGAGACCATTGTCATGGATGAGTGCAGGGTCAAAGGAGATGCCATCAGCATAGAGTGTGACTGTGGGGAACTCGAGGTTCAAAGCATAGTGGTGCCACTCATCATCACAGACCTGAGGGAGTAGGGTAGGGGCAAGACCCCCTCAGTTACTTCATCTTCAGAGGACTGGCACAAGGCACTGCCCCTTCTCCTAGGAGTCAGAGGACAGTTCTTCATATTCCTGGTTCTATCAACAGAGCTTATTAGTGAATTGCTGCCTACCCAGTTCAAGGATTAACATCTTAGCTCAAAATCTATCAGGCAATCAGCCTACTACCTAAAATTCCACTCTTCAGGAAAATCTTTAAAATCATAAACATTTCTAAGAAAAATAATGCACTATTTTGTGAATTAATTTCTCCAAAAAATTATATATGTAAACGGTATGTATGTATGTATGTATGTATGTATGTATGTATGTATGTATGACATTGGAACCTCTAGAGTAATTTGTGACCAAACAAGAACCACTAAAACAAACCCTTTGTAGTTTCTCCAAGGGTCAGTCAGGATGGAGATCAGAGGAATGAGGGGTAGAGAGTTCTCTGCCTTATCAACTGCCAAATGTAGGAATTCCTCAAAGTTTGACCTAGATCCTCTCCCTTTTTATCTTTCCTAGGGGTTACCTCATGTGTTTCCATGGGTTTTAGATACCATATTTATGTTGATAACTCCAATATCTATACCTCCAGCCCAGAACTCTCCTTTGAATGCTGGGCCCTCCACTTGGATGTCTCACAGGTATCTCAAAGTTAACATGTAAGTCCACACCCCTTCCCAATCCCCTCCATTTTTCCCAGGCAGTATAAATGCTCCACCATCCATTCAGTTACTCCAATGAATGGCCTAGGAGACATCCTGGGTCCTTCCTATCCCTCACCCTCCACATCCAATCCGTCAGTGGGTGCTGTTGATCCCAGGTCCAAACAGAACTAAAAGCTGTGAGTTCTTGTGTAGTTCTCTCCATCTGCATTGCCACACATCTGTCAATTCCTCAACCATTCTCATGTATACAGTTGTAACAGCCTTATCTGTGTACTTACACTCTTATGTCTCTTCAATACATTCCTCTTGAGTTGCCATAGGGATTTTCTTAAAATATAAATCTGATCAGGTCACATCCCTGCTTAAACCCTTCAAAAGGCTTCCCATTTCTCATAGGACAAAAATCTAAATGAACCCCAGCTGACAAAGTCTATTATACAACCTGGTCACTGCCTATCTCTCCAACCTCACATGTATTCTTTCCTCCTTGTTCACTGTACTCCAACCTCACTGGCCCTCTTTCCATGCTTGGAACATGCTGAGCTCTTTCCTACCTCAGGTCCTTTGCATCTACTCTCCCCTCTACCTGGAACATCCTTTCCTCACACCTATTTCCCATCCTTTAGGACTAAGCTTACATTTCACCTCAGTCGGGCCTTCCCTGAACATCCAATATAAGGTGAGTTCCCCCATCCTTGCCTTCTCCTCTTCTCTACCTCAGTCCCTTACTTGTTCTTTCAGAGTATTTACCACAGTTTATCATGTTTCTATGTCTACTTTTCAAAACTCTATCCCCAACTAAAATATAAGCGTAACGAAGACAAAGATTTTGTTCCACTTTTACTCCATTGCATCCCCAGAACCTAGCAGAATGACAGGGACTTAATTGATATTTAATAAACATGTGTTGAATAAATAAGTGTAAATAAAAGAAAATAGAAGTAATGTTACCAATATTAGCAATATGGGAAAAAGATCAAGAAGTAGCAAATAGCAGACTATCTCTTTAAAGGAGTGCCACAAAAAGCAGAAGCTTCTGTAGATAGCCCTCAATTATCCAGTTTGTGGATTTTCTAGGCCCTTCATTTCCCTTTCTCTGTCTTCCACTTCCTGCCTTTTTTCCTGCCATTTGCTTACATAAGCAGCCACTCCATCGGGGCTTGCAAGAAAAATAGGAGATGGGACTCAGATTAGTCCCCACTGGTCCTTGTGGTCAGCTTGGAGAATGCAACTGTTGGCTTTTTACTGGTTTTTGTCCATTTTTATTTATCACTCATAATCATGGATATTAATAATGAGAATTAACATGCATAGAGTGCTTTTTAGTCTACAGTCATCTGCCATATAATGACATTTCTGTCAACAGTTTACCATATATACAATGGTAGTTCCAAAAGATTATAACGGAGCTGAAAAATTCCTATCACCCAGTGACATCATAGCAGTTGTAACATTGTAGCAAAACACATTACTCACATGTTTATGGTGATGCTGATATAAACAAACCTACTATACTGCCAGTCGTATAAGGGTATAAGACATATAATTACATACAGTACATAATACTTGATAATAAACGACTGTTTACTGGTTTATGTATTTACTATACAATACCTTTTATTGTTATTTTAGAGTGTATTCTTTTTACTTATTAAAAAAAAGCCTGCTGGTAAAACAAACTGATCACTGCCTGTGTTACACTGGCAGCAGCCTCACACATTTTGTGGTTACCACATGTCTTGATTGTATCCTTTTCTCTTGGGCTTGATTTACTCTCCTATTGTTTTGCATAGTAACATGCAGTACAGGCCTGGAGCCTAGGAGCAATAGGCTGTGCCATATAGGCTATACCATCTAGATTTCTATAAGTGCACTCTGCGATGTTTGCATGACAAAACTGCCTTAATGACACATTTCTCAGGATGTATACCTATTGTTAAGTAGGGA
This sequence comes from Hipposideros armiger, assembly GCF_001890085.2. Lineage (NCBI taxonomy): Eukaryota > Metazoa > Chordata > Mammalia > Chiroptera > Hipposideridae > Hipposideros > Hipposideros armiger. The sequence continues at coordinate 117,942 of NW_017732089.1, forward strand.
TGATTGTGTAACAATCTATTACATCAATTATCTTACAGCAACCCTGGAATATAGAATTGTTATCATCCTCGTTTAATACGTAAATAAACTGAAGTTTAGACATATTAACCAAGATCTCATGGCTAGTAAATTCCCGACAGGACTCAGACCCAATCTGTATACATGAGAATTACGTATTTTCTCGATTACAATATGCTAACTGCTTCAGAGTCAAGAATATGTACTGTTAAGGCTCTAGATCAGAAAGAAATGAAATAGAACAAGGAAGGAAAAGATGGTTGGTTGGGTTTGATGTCAGCAGTAATATGTTCCCTATTTTCTTTTAATCCAGGAGTGCTTTTCTGCAGGAGACAAGCCTTGGAAAAAGAAAACAAGAGAACCTAGGGGTATAATCGTCAGGAACTGAAAGTGGGGAATGAAAGAGGGGGCACAGGACAATCAAGAAAATGCCAGCCCCTACCCTAGGACCCTCCTTCCCTGAAAGTTACATCCTCCCATCTTTCCTGGGAGCCTGGCATTGGCCTCACCTGCTCCAGCTTCCAGAGAAACTTGACTGGGCGGGCACTCTCAAGCAGAGGCCAATAGAGGAAGGCAATTCTGCAGCCATGGACCGTCAGTGAGTAGTGAGAAAAGCCGTCCTCTGAGGGGAGAGAATGGGGATGGGGGTCAAACACAGGGCCTGGGGCAAGAACAGGTTCAAAGACAGGAGGGAAAGGACACTGGATTCTCTTTAGCCTCTCATATGCTCTCTCACTCCGGCATTCTCTGGAGTCTTCTCTCCCCCCACCCCCACCACATACGCACAGGTGATAACTAGGAATTCTTGGGCACTCTGATTGGCTGAGAGGGGATATCAGCCAGCCTGCTCCCACCCAGATCTTTATTGGTCCTTTGGTTAATACAAACATCATTAGTCACAATCCTTTTCAGGTCAAGAGAAATGAGCTCAGAGAAGTGGCAGAATGAAAGAACAGATCAAGGCTGAGGACTTCCCCTCACCCCCAGAGGAATGTGTCACAGCAGTCAAGGGAGGAGGCATACTTAGAGATGGAGCCAACTAGCCCTTATGAGAGAAAAACAGGGTAGAGGTGGAGAAAGAATGGGGCACACCACTACCCAGGCTTTCCCATCACAATGGAGGGGTTTTAATGGGAGTAAATTCAGGGGGCAGTCCACTGATGGGACGCAGGGAGAACGGGGCAACTGCAATTGAGAATGGCAGTCCCACTGCACTCCGAGAACAGTAGGACCTCAATTTGTCAGGTTGGGAGTAAATCACAGAATTTCAGGGAGTATCAAACCTAGCACTGCCGTCTTACAAGTGAAGAGAGAGGGAGTCACCCATTCACAGTCACAGACTAGACAGGAAGCCAGTTTCCCGACTCTCAAACCAATGCCCTGAGGAAGGCTCACCGTTCTGGACAGTGTTACACACGATGGTTTCCTCTTCCTTCTTGCCCTTGTTGGGTGTTACACCATGCTTCATCCAGAAGGACAGGGTAAAGTGGTCACTGAGGCTGTCCTGGGGCCCAGAGCCCAGACCAGCTGTGCCACCCAGGGGCACCTGCACAGCTTGGGTGCCATTGAACCAGTAGATAAGGCTGCTGTCCTGGCTGTAGTGCACCGAGAGTCCCGCCGTCCAGTTGGCATTGGGGCCGGGCATGGGCAACAGATCTACCTCCCCAGTGGCAGCACCTGCAGGAGCCCCAGAAGGCACAAGTGTCAGCTGAGTGGCAGCAGATAGGAACATGGGAAGCAGGCAGGGAAATAGTGACTGATGGGAAAAGATTTCCTATAGCTAGTCTCACTGCCTCTTCCAGCTTTTCAAAGACAAGAGAGGAATGGGCCTCTCTTTTAGGAATAGCTTTCCGATTAACTTATTCTCCAACTCTTCATCTCTCCTTATCATTGTTCCATAGTGTATCTGGTGACTATCTTGTGCTACGATTATGCATCTTGGCCAATAACATTTTTATTTGCTCTTTAGGCCACTGCATGCCACAACCCCCGTGGACATATAGACCTGTGAATGGACAGAAGAAGATATAAGGCAGAGTCTTAAGAAAGAGGCAGAGAAGGGTCAGAAGAGACAGGCTTGGGGGGTGAGGGAGCACACCCACCACAGAGTTTCCGCAGTGCCCGCTCTGAGTAGTTGTCTCGGTCGCAGCCCTTGGCCACATGGCTGGTCTGCAACTCTATGGTGGCCTGAATGTTCCACAGAGGTTCATCACAGGTCTCCAGGCGGATACTGGGGAACAAAGCCAAGCTTCCAGCGCCTGGTGCATATTCAATCCTTTTGTTCCAGCCTGCGTGGGTGAGAGGAAGAGGGCAGTGGAAAGAGAGAAGGGTAAAGCAGCCCCCTCTATCCATTCTGCTCTTGCCATTTCACTGACAGTCTCAGGCTCCTATAAAGATGGCCGTGTGGAGTCGACAGCTATAAGCCAGTCCCCAAATATCCCTCCCCTGACTCCTAGCCTAGACCCCATGCCTGTCAGAAAGAACAAAAAGGGAGACCAACGTGAAGGGTGATTCAAAAGATGGGACACAGAGCAGGGCCCCTCACCTTGCCAGCTGGGTTTACAGGTGGGCTTCACCTGGATCTCCACCTGGGCGTCATCTGCCGCCCTCTTCTTCCCGCAGTCGTAAGCTGTCACTGTAAACTTGTAGAGCCTCTCACCACTGTACTGTAGCTTCTCTGTATTCTCAATGTTCCCTGGGGTGGGGGATGGGAGAGGACAGAAAGGATCAGGAGCACTAGAGGAAGCCTAGGGAGCCAAGGGGGGGAGCTAATTGTGAGCTAATTGGGCAGCAGGTGAATTGGCAGCAAGAAACTGGGAAAAAGGTATGTGAGAAAAGGCTCCACATCCGGGAAGGAGGGTGTGGAATGAGGATCTGATGGGAGAGGAGAAGTGGATAGCTAAGCTCTGGGATGTCCTGAGGGATGTAGGCACACAAAGGTTGGGAAACCGGGGTGGGCAAGGGCTGGGCTCACCATCATTGTCGATGAGGAAGGGGGTGTTGGGCGTGAGGATCTCATAGTAGCAGATCTGGCTGTACTGGGGGGAGCAGTCGCCATCAATGGCTTCCACCCGCAGGATGCGGTCATACAGCTTCCCCTCAGTCACTGCAGCGTGGTACAGCCGCTCCACAAACACAGGGGCAAACTCGTTGACATCGTTGACCCGCACATGCACTGTCGCCCTGTACGTGCCAGAGCGAGAGGAGGGGAGAAGACAAGTCAGCCAGCCTCATACTTGATATTCAAGAGAGGCACACGTAGGAATCCAGACAGGGAATCAGAGCAAGAGGGAGAGAGTCTGTCCCTGAGCCTGGGGCAGTTGGCATGTCCATCCCTGACCCCAGGGCACCAGGCACTGCAAGGAGAGGGCCTGTAAGGGAACTGCACTAAGGAAAAGGTATCTGCTATGAGGGTTACCCCAGGAGACACCAACACTGATTTTGATGGCTTCTGTACAGAATGCTATAGGTTGGGGGGCCAAGACAAGGGGTTAGACAGGATTTTGTGTCCAGCAGGTCATTGCTTCACAACAGTCAGATCCAATGGAATAATCAAATATTCCAGAATAAAAGCCAAATTAAAACCAACCATGGGAAGGGAAGTGGTATTAGTACAAAAGCCAGAAGTTATCTGACATGAGCAGTACACAGAAGATAAGTGCACCTTCTGTGCACGTATGTGCCATGTGCATGTCAGCTGTGGCCCCTCCTTGCCCAGGTCCCCACAGGGCAAGCAGAGCTGGGGCTAAGCCCTTCATGCTGAGCCCTTCATGCCAAGATCCAGTTGCCCAGGGTCCAGAGGCTAGGGTCTTATCTCCAAATGGGAAACTGAGTCACAAAGAGCAATTTATCTTTAGTGCCTCTTAGGAGCCCAAGAATCCTGACTGCCAATTTTTCTCCCATCCTCAGATGAGAAGTTAGCTGGGAGCCGACGAAGGAGTTTCTTTCAGGCTGTAGCCACCTCCTGTCCACCCTCACCCAGAGCTCTGTGTGTGTATGCTATAATCGTGTCAGTGTGGTGCACACTGCAGATAGACGGGGGAGCAGAAGGAAGGAACCTGGATGTGTGCTGGTTCTTATTCTCCTCATCATTGAAACTCCTATGTATTGAACCCTTTGCCATCTGTCAGGCACTGGGGTGCATGCTTTTTACACAAACCATCTTCTTTCATCTTTACAGCAACCTAAAGAAGTAGGTGTCATCATTATTCCCATTAAACAGATAAGGAAAAGCAGATCCAGAGAGGCTGAGTAAGTTGCCCAAGACCATTAAGAGGCAGAGCCAGGATTAGATCCCACTGATTTCTACTGTATATTTCTGTCTCCTTGACTGAAAGCTCCAGGAGGACAAGGACCCCGTCCCTAAAAACAGAGAACGGAAGGGGTACATATTCAATGGCTGCACTGATAAAGCATGGTAAAGGGCTTGGGAGGATGGAGGAGGGCCCTGCAGCAGGGGGCAGGAGACAAGGGCTTCCTCACTTGTGGGACTTCTTGGTGTTGGCCCCATCAGGGCCCTCTCCGCAGTCATAGGCCTGGATGGTGAAGGTGTGCTCCTTCTGGGCCTCACAGTCCACTGGCTCCTTGGCCCGGATCAGCCCTTCTCCAGTTGCCTTATCCAGGATCACAGCTTCAAAGGGCACCCCAGACCCATGGAGCCGGAAGCCACAGATCTCACCTGGCCAAGGAGGGAGGGAAGGGTGAAGCTCTTGCACCACCTCCAGCATCTGCTTCTGGCCTCAGCTCCCCTGCCTCGGGTTCCCACTTCACCTCTCCTCCCAAACCCATCCCTTTTTTGTGCATGTGAAAGCAATGATTATCGAACACACAGTTCCAATGCCAGCTTCCTGAGCAGCAACCTCTCAGAGCCACCAGGTCTGAGATCTGGCAAAATCTTGATGCATTTAATCCCTGTCTGTCTGTGTCCTTCTGTCTGGCCCCCTTTACTCAACCACCAGCTTCAATGTAGCCCATTCAGCTCCTTAAGCCTACTTCTTCCATTTTTCTAGGTCTCTTCCCCACTTCCTCATTGCTCTCCCTCCCAGGACCTCCCCTCTCCTCTGCTGCCCTCTGACCTCCCAACCACTTTTCTCGGTCTTACTTGCCTTGCCATCCACCAACCCCAATTACCTGCATAGCGCAGGGGGGCATCTTTGTCCAAGGCAAAGAGTGGAGGGTTCAGCAGGACAGTGTTGTCGTTCTCCATGACGATGCCCTGGTATTCCGCTTCGATCCATGGCTTGTGCTTGTTGGCTGACCCCCCCAGTGAGAGGAAAAGAAGCACCTGTGAGCTGGACCTCCACTCTCACACAACCCTTGTTGGCCTAGACAAACTCACACTCCAGTATCACCACCCTTTCCACACTCTGCAGAAGCCCCTGCAGGACGAAGAACTGAGGACAAGAAATCAGCTATTAAAGGAATCAGAGGATCTGAGGGAGGTCACAGCCTTCTCCTATGGCAGGATAGAAAGTTTCCATGGCAACAGCCTGCCCTGGAAAAGGAGGTGGGGGGGAGCCTATGTCCCCTGGGAAACATGGTCAGAATGTGGAGAATTTTCTTTAGGGAAATCAAGTGCTGGAGAGTGAAGACTGGGCATTCGGGAAACAGTGGTGGGCCATCAGAAGGCCCTGGGAAAGGAAAAGGAGAAATTAAGGGCAGAGCTGAGATTAGGAAAAGAAGATCTAGAAGTTTCCTGAATCCTAATTTTATCCTCTCCACCACCACCTGCACCACCCTATCTCAATCCTGATCCCTTTACTCTGCACTTCTCCAAGCCAAGCCCCAACCTCAGGCCATTCTCCTAGAGTAGAGGGAAGAGGAGAAATGAGAGAAAATATATAGGACAGAGGGAGGGGGACATAGAGGGGCAGGGGTGGAGCAGAGGAATCAATGCCAAATAACTGGACCCAGCAGAGCCGACATCTTAAGGGATTATCGAGCTGGCCTAGAAACATGACAAATCCCCTCCCTGCTTCTCACTCTGACAGCCAAGAGAACACATTCATAACCAGCACATTTCTATGTCCCCTCACCAAGGCCACCAAACCCCCACATTCCACTCCCTGAACCCCACTTTTTATACAGACTCATGACTTAGTTCCAATTCTTACCTACCCTACCGTACTTCCCTTCAACCACCAGTCAATTCTGGATGGATGTGGGATACACTCAGCCTCCAGATCTCCCCATCTCTTACCAGACTCAGCTCCACGGTGTCTCCTCCCAGGACTAATGTCCCACCAGCCTGGTAAGAGGCAATGGGGGAAGACGCAGCATGTTCCCTTCCCCTTCTACGTCACCCCTCAACACCAACCTCCACTGCCTGCTCTATCTAATCCCATTATGCCAACTCCCAGGCTCCCATAGCATGTTCACGATGGCCCATCAGTAGGACATGGGCAGAGGAAGACATCATTTAAAAAGATGTCATGAAAGGCAATTTGTCCCCAGTATGTCATAGTGAGCAATGAATCCTGATTTCCATTCTTTCCTCCAATCCCACCCCAAAAAGCCTTCTGGTATCTGAAAGCCTGCCTCTTTCTTGCCAATGACCACCATCACCCCCTTCTCTAGTGGCAAAGGAGAAAGCCACAAGACGATGCTCAGAAACAGCACAGGAAGTGGCAGGAGGCTAAGAAGCCAGGCTGAGGTCAGAGATTGACGATGGAGGGGAGGCCAGTGCTGGGCACCCTTTCCACAGCTTATCCCTGACTCTGCTCTTCTCCTCTTGGCCACTGACTCTCTCCCTATGTCCATCTCCTTCCACTCACTTCTAGGCTCTCTGTCTCCTACTTCTTTGCCTCTTCCCCTCCTATTCTCAGCTGTTCTTCCTCACTTCCCTTTCATTCCTCTCTTTTTCTGCCTCCACCTTTACCCTTTTCCAACCCCTTCTTATCCCTCACCCAGGCCTTATCTCCCTTCCCTTTCTCAGTTTTCTCTCTCACCTCTCATTTAGCTCCCCCCACACACCCGCTTCTGCCCTTTCCTGTCTTTCTCCACCTACCTGAGTCCTCTTCCCCTACCCCTCCCACACTCCCTCCCTCTTAGTCCCTCTGATGGCCTCACCCAACTGAATTTATCTGCTGTATGCCAGAGAGGGCAGCTCTGGTAACCCACAGCCCAGCTGCGTGCAGGCATAAGGGAATGGATGCAGAGGAACGAACCAAAACACACGTGCTCTGAATTGCTGAGCTTCAAGGAACAGTTCCTCCCCAGGATGGGATGGAGATGAACCAGATAGATCTGCCGCACACCCCAGTAAAAATGGAGAGCCACCCAGAGAGCCACCCAGAGATGTATATCACCCCTCAGGGCAAGTCCTTCTGAGACCTGAGGTATCTCCAGCAGAGAGAAATTGGGGGAGGAGGAGACAGAGACCCCAGGATGGGAATGGGGGCCAAAGGGGAGCAAAAGAAGCACATGGGGAGAGGTGGACCAGACAGGAGGGTGTAGCACGGGAGTGCGAGGAAGAGGAGAAGGGCCAGATTTGAGAAAACGGAGAGGAAGGGGGGTGGTTGGAAGAACCAACACCTGTCATGTGCCAGAGAGCCTCAATGGCTCCTGCCCACTCCTACCCCACATCCCTCTGCCTGATACCCCTTTTTCAGTGCCCCCACCCCCCACCTCACTCACCTTTGTTACAGGAGCTGGAGGGGAATAAGGAAGCCAGCAAGAGGGGCAGCAGTAGGAGGGTCATGGTGTGGTGTGGTGTGGAGCAGGGCAGGGCAGGGCCAGGCAATTGCTCTCCCCTGGGAGCCTGAAGCCGGCTATTCCACCTTGGGGGAGGGATGCAGAGGCTATCTAAGGAGGGGAGGGAAGATAGCGGGCAGCAGGGCAGAGGCAGAAAGGAGCCTGCCGCTCACACTAGTCCATAGAGCAGACCTGAGCAGACCCCAACCTGGGTGGGTTGAGGTGGGAGGCTTGCAGTGGCTTCTCGTTCGCTCTCCAGCCCGGCGTCCTCGCTCTCGCTCTCTCATTCCCACCCCATCCCCTCTACTGCAGAATGACGTCAGCACAGCCAGGCGAGGATTGATGGGGCCTCAGGCCAATCAGGTGACTGGGGGGCCCAGGTGCTGCAGGGGGGGAGGGAGCCAATGGGACTGGGGAGCTGGGGCGGGAGTACTCATTAGGGCTTTTTCCCCGGATTGCAATTTGTGGGAGCTAAGGAACTGCGGGGTCTGGAGAGGAAGCTGGAAAGCTGTAGAGGGGGTAGGGACTAAGACCGACATTGGGAGAATCGAGAAGCTAGAATCCCGGGGGTGAGGAAGGAAGACGTCAACGGAGACCTCGGGGAGGCGAGGAGGGACAGTATGCACGTCACCCCCACCCCCAACTCTGCATTAACCTCTTTACACAGCCCGTTCCATCAGCAAATCCCTGCTGCGTGCCTCCTGGGAACCGTGAAGCAAAACCCACGGCCTGAACCCAGAGAGAATCTAGCATTTCAGTTCCCAGCCCCAGGTCTCTCTGACTCTCTGAGGAAACCATAGGATGGTCATAAGAGCGGTGGAAAGGGCTCTGACACTGGAGGAAAAGTGAGATACGTGTGTGTGTGTGCGCGCGCGCGCGCGCATGTGTACACACACACACACACACACACACACACACACACAAGTCGGGACAGTTCACCACCAGGTGGAATTTTCCCCACTGTCTACCCTCCGTCTCTCCCTCTCCCCGAATTTCCCTCCTTAAGCATGATTAAACAGCCCAATTGATTCTGAAGCCAGGGAAGTTGGTGTGTTTGAGAGACAGAGATGGGGGGGTAGCTGGGGGGTGGGTACATGGGAATACTGGTAAACATGGGTTGTCCAAGGGCTGGGGACTGGGGGTGATGGCATCATCAATCACTCCAGAGAGAGAAGGAAATCGCTGGATCCCAAGCCAAAGACTGTAAAATTCTCCAGAATATCCAACCAAACTCTTCCCTAGCCTTCCTGCTTGGACTTTGAACTCAACACCTCATCAAGCTGCTGCAACCCCCTTGGTGCTTGGGAAAGCAGTTTCTTCACCTCCCTCCTAATGGCCTTATAAGACAAAGAGTCTGAAATGACAGCAAAACTCTCTCCAGGAGCCATGGCGGGGGGGGGGGGGGGGCAGCCCTATAGGATTTTCTTCACTTTGGCTTCTGGTCAGCTGGCTGCCCCCATCTTTCCCCACCTTCTCCTCCTCAAACCTTTCAAGATCCCTGACTCAGCCCCAGGATTTCAGGATATTGTTAGAACTCATCCCCGGGTGAGCATGGGAGAACCCCACTCCACACAGCAGGACCAGCTCCCTCCCAGGAGAGACTACCCCTCAGGGGCTCTGGGATGGTTCCCAAGCCTGCCAGAGATTGACTGGAAACCAAAACTGACCTTTGGAAAAGCTCAAGTCTTGGATGGCTGACAGCCCCAGATCCTGCTCCAGGTTCCTTCCTCAGGAAAAGCCTAGGTCAGGCACAGCCTTGCCAAGTCCCTGCCCCTCTCTCAGGCTGAAGACACCACAGCAAACTCATCACGGGGGCAGGGAGGAGGTCTGGGAGGAGCTCTAATTGCAACAGGGCCCCAGCGCTATAAAAACCCTCGTGAGCATAGACCTTTACACAAGCCTGTCTGTGTGTGTGGAGGCCTGCCTGGAGCCTCTCAGCACCACCTGCCAGACAACACCCTCCCCACCTCACCCGGTTTCCTACATTCTCCTGAAGTCCTGATCTCCATCTTGGCTAGCTTGGACAATGCCTCCCAACCTCACCGGCTACTACCGCTTTGTCTCACAGAAGAACATGGAGGACTACCTGCAAGCCCTAAGTAATGACCTTACCCCTCCCAGATCCCTTTTTTCCCCCCTTTTTCCCTCTCCCTTCCTGCCTTTCTAGCTCATTGAGAAGGGAGAATGCTGGGGGCTGGCCCAGTAGCTCAGTTGGTTAAGAGCTCGCTCCAGAGTTTGAGCTCTGAGCAAAAGTGGTTTGATGCCTGGCCCGAGCTGAGCAGCCGCTGAGCTGCCAACAGGTGGCAGGATGGCTCAGCTAAA
>NW_017732089.1:128543-150203 GCF_001890085.2 Hipposideros armiger
CCCAGGGAGCACCTGGAGGGAGGTCAGTGAGAGCTTGGTCCCTCCCTTTCAGGTGGGCAGGGTCCCTGAGCCTTGGTCACCCCACCCCCCACCACCACTCTCTTTCTGCACCCTCTTATCACCAGCCGGAAGGACAAAAAGAGCAGGTCACCCTCAAGCCAATGAGCAAACATTCACCCTCAAGCCAATGAACAAACATTTGCTTACCCTCTAGCCTTTGACCCTGTTAGTCACCACAGAGTCTCTTTTCCCTTAGCCTCTATAACCCCATTCTCCTGCATTTCTTTCTGCTTCTTACATGTTCCTTTTGGTCTCCTTTGCAGATTCACTCTAGTTCCCCTATTAATCTTTTAAACTGGGGTTTTCCCTAATATTTTGTTCTTGACTTTCTCTCGTCTTTACATCATCGATTGACCCAATCATATACACGCATGCTTTCATCTACCATCTAATAGGCTGCCCTTGACATGTGTTCTCCAGCCAGAGCTAGCTCCTGAGCTCCAGGGTTAAGTTTTCAATTGCCTGCAAAATGTTTACACCTGCATGCCCCAAGGTCAAGCCCAATGTCATTGTCTTCCTACCCAAACTTAGTCCTGCTTTTGTATTTACTGTCTCCATTAATGTTAATAACCAGCAGGACCAGAGAGCTGGGAGTCACGGTCATTATTTCATGTCTCCTTATTTCTATGCTCCGAACACACAATGCACACATGCTCGCATGTGCACATACACACACATACAAGCGCAAGTGTGTACACTAAATCTAATTAGTCAAGAAGTCTTAATAACTTTTCTGCACTGTCCAATATAGTAACTACTAGCCATATAGAGCTATTGAACACCTGAAATGTAACTACTCCAATATGAGATCTACTGTAACTATAAAATACACAGTAGATTTTTTAAGACAATACAAAAAAAGTAAAACAGCTCAGAAATTTTTATATTGCTTACATGCCGAAATTATATTTTGGATAATTTAGGTTAAATAAAATATATTATTAAAATTAATTTTACCTGTTGCTTTTTTACTTTTTTTATGTGGCTACTAGATGTCTCTCAATTATATATGTGGCTTGCATTTAAGACCCATTGCATTTCTACTGAACATTGCTGTTCCACATAGCTCTCATTTGTTCCTTCCTAGCCTTTCTCACTATCACCATCTTAATTCAGGCCCTAGTTTCTTACCAGGTGCCAAAATTTAACCCTTCTCTAATCCACTCTGCATACCCACTCTGCATACCGTGGCCACAAGGATCTATCTAACATGTAAAGATGACTATGTCACTTTCTGACTTAAACCCTTTCAGTGACACTCTACCACTCTCAGATAAGGTCTACATACTTCATATGGCATACCAGGCTTTTTCCCACATGCATGCTAGGTTAGGGAACCTCAGAACTATTGGCTCTTCTTTCTTACCTCTACATTGTTACTTTCCTTGCTAGAAATTTCCCATTATCTACAATTTCATTAACTCCTCACTTCCTTGAAGACGGGGCTCTTTTCTTCTCATTCCCATCCCCCACAGTCCTGCCTGGTATCATAGATATCTACTTACCACTCTGTATCTGATCAAGATTCTGAGCTCCCTGGTTAGCAGCGCCTATCCTATGAGAGGCCTCAATCACTGTTGACTAGAATGCCCAGGCCCACCCAGCTCTAATTCAGGAGGCTTGATCCTTCATTCTCAGAGACACTTCAGCTCTTCTGGAAACTGAGACAGAGGAGAAAAGCGATTGCCTGGTGGGACTCCCATTCGATCTCTCTTCTTTTCCAAAGACCCCTCCCGGTCAACTAGAAGTATCGAGAGGACAAACTCTCCATTCTGCATCATCCACTCCTCATTTCACCCCATTATCTTGCTCTGCCCTTGTAGACAAACTGTAGGTCCCCCTTAGTGGCCTTCAGGAGTGGGGAAGGGGAGTCATGCTAAATCAGAGCAGCCTTCTCACTCAGAATGAAGGGGCTGGAGCAAGACAGGATCTGCTGTGGTGTGAAAGGGGGCAGCCCAGCCAGAGTGAGTTGAATGTATTTTGGGTGTCCTGTCCCCCTCCTCTCCCTCCAGTCTCCCTTTACTCCTGCCTTCCCTTTAGACCCTAGTAACCTGGGAGGAGGAGCAGCTGGTCTGTGTGCAGAAAGGGGAGGTGCCCAACCGAGGCTGGAGGCACTGGCTGGAGGGAGAGACGTTATACCTGGTAAGCTGGGTGAGGGCTGGTAAATGAGCGTGTCTGGGAGAGAGGTCTCCAGTGAGGTTTCATCCCCCCGCCCCCTTCTCTAAGGAAAGGAAACAAAAGCACTGGGAGGAGTGGAGAGAGGAAAAAATACAGTGGCCAAGGTGAGCCCTGGCTACAAGTCAAATTAATGTCCATGAATCACAGCCAGAAAGATGGAGACTTTGCCATTCCATATTCCCTGACCTGGCAACTTTCCTTCCTCTGGGGTGAAAAGTTGAGGGCCTGGAACAATGATACAGTTCCCCATACATCAAATGCCCTAGTTGATGTATCCTGAAGGATTAAGTGGAGGTCAAGGACCTTGACAAAGGAGCTCCAGCTGACAAGAACCTTCTTTTTCCTCATCATTCCTACTCTATTCCCAGGAGCTGACTGCGAGGGATGCAGTGTGTGAGCAGGTCTTCAGGAAGGTCAAGTAGCCGGAGAGGAGCTGCGAGTCCCTCCAGACAGCACCAGTCCCCAGGCTCCTCCTGCTTGTATCCCTCAAACCCAGGTTGTCCCAGGTCAGCAGTTCCTTCCTCAGGCCACTTTATCCTCCCTCTGGGTCCCTCCTCAGCCCTCCCCATGTTAATCTATAACTTGTAGCCCCCAAGACCAAAGTCCTTTCTTTCTTACACTCCACTGCCCAATAGTGACCTCATATCAAGTTCAAGGTCTGGCCTTCAGGATGAAAGAAACAGGCAAACGGGTACGGGCCCTTGAGAATAACTGATGTTAACTCTCTTTAGTTCATTTGGCCTCTTATATTCCATCTAAGAAAGAACTAAGCTTTGAGTATTCGGGGGTTAATGATAACTCTGTCCTCGTGGACCTTTTGGAAAACTGTGACTGGGGTTCAAGAATTTAAACAGGAGCTACTCGTACAGTATTTTTGTCCACTTCCTTGTCCTTATTTTGGAGACAGTCTCATATGCTCAACAGAACCAGGCCTAAGGCACGCCCTCCCCCCCCCCACCACCCACAGAGCTGTTTACCAACATCTGAATGCATCCTGGCTATCTTATATTTTCATTCTACTTGTTGGAGAAGAAGAAGGGGACTGGGTGAGACCTTTGTCCAGTGCTGGGGGAGGTTGGGAAGCTTCTAAATAGTGACCTGGCCTCCATGTCTGCTTTGAGACAGACAAGCAGCAAGAAGGCCAGAAAAGACTGAAAAGGGAAGCAGATGGAGGATACAATGCCAAGGGCTAGAAAGAGGCAGGGCATGGGGGTGTGAAGGCAACAGTAGGAAGAAGACCAATAGGCCTGGCCTTAGGGGTCCTCCGTTTAAAGGCCAGCAAGGCTAGGGACAGAGGATAAAGGGGAGAACTGAGGACAGCAAGGCCCCTCCCTTTGGGTCCTCTGAATTATTGCCCAGGAAAACAGCCCAGAAGGATAGGGCCTGTTCAGGGTCAGGGCCAGCTCCAGCCTCTGGCACCTCCCTACCTCCAGCTGCCTTGGTTCTTTCAGAATAAAAGTACTGCGGGGCAAGAGTCAGAGAAAAGAGGATTCAGTGTGGGGTGAGGACAGAGCGTGGCTGGGATGGGAAGGGAGGATTGTTGGAAAGTCCCTGGCCTGTGCTCATTAGATGAACATTCCTGCCCCCTCTTCCAGCAGAGTCTAGGGCCCCTAAACATTCAGGGCAGTCACTGGGGCTCTGGCCAAGAAGAACTAGGCTTGTAACATTCACCCTGCCACACGCCCTGGAACGCACTTGGAAAAGAACAAGAAAATAGCTCATAGTGGAACTGAATAGCTTATTCCCTGCTCAGCCTCTCTGCAGATAACCCCAGCAGACTGGGGAGTGGAGAGCCCTCCTCTCAGCAAAGCTGCCCAGCAGAAGCTCCGAGGGCTGCTGGGTCCTACCTTGTCCCTTTTCAAGGTACACAGAAGCTGAAGGACAATGCTCCAGGTGTATTTACCCATCGCCTAAGTTACCAGGTCAACACACTGTCCCAGCCACCCTGAGTTCACAGTGCATGTCCAAGCCTCCCCCCACAGGACTGTCCTCTGTGCTCTTAATGTCAGTTCAGTGTCCCTCACTGGAGTCTTGCCAGAGGGCCCTGACCCAGAAGTTTGGAGGCCTCCATTGTGACTGTGAAGTCCAAGTTAAAATGGCCTCAACCCGTCAAAACTCCTGTGACATGAGCATCCAAACCATCTGCAGGTCCACTGCAGGTCCACTTCCTCCACTCGACCCCAACCTTCCAGGAGCCAGAGTCCAACAAGAGGCCTGAAGACCCCCAAACGAACACAAGCAACTAGAGGAGGACTAAGCAACTTAGGTATCTGCAAGGGGTTGGGAGCCTGGACCTACTGAGACTGTAGAGAACTTGGGCTGCTGTTTGTCCTATGGGCAGCAGGGGACGCTGCTCACTGCAGTGGGAATGAGAGATCCCTCCTCTGCCACCTCTTGGATATTCCATTCCCCACTAGACAGACAGAAAGACAGACACACACTCACACACACACTCTCTCTCTCTCTCTCTCTCTCTCTCTCTCTCTCTCTCTCTCTCTCTCTCTCTTCCCAACCTGCATACTCACCCTGACAAGACCCTTATCCTCATTCAAATCAGGCTGCTCCATTCATCCTCATATGACAAAGATGGTCACCAGGGACACCAACATATGAGTGAAGAAGACTGGAGGAGTCAACGGCAGTAGATGGATGTGTGAATCCCACCCCAGCCCTTTCAGGGGTACACAAAGCTGTGGATCCCAAGAATGACTGATTTTTTTTTTTTAACCAGAGTCTTAGACCTTAGAGAATTGATCAGGAATCCAAGATGTTTTTGGTCTCAGCCTTACCCTTTTATTCTTATATTACTCTGAGGAAGGCCAGCTGATGTGTCATGAAGACACTCAAGTGTCCTATAAAGAGGGTCATGTGTCAAGAAACTGAGGCCTCCTGCCCACAGCCGTGTGAGCAAGCCATCTTGGAAGCAGACCCTCCAGCCCCAGTCAAACCTTCAGATGACAGAAGCCTTGACCAACACCTTGATTGAAGCCTTGTGAGAGACCCTGAGCTAAAACCACCCTCAGCTGTTTCTACAATAGATTCCCAACACTCAGAAACTGTGTGAAATCATACATTTGTTGTTTTAACCTGCTAAGTGTGCAAATGATTTATTATATAACAACAGAAAACTAACACATTCTCAACCTTGAATTTCATCACAAGTGACCCACATCCTAGCACTATAGCCTCAATTTTTGCCAAGCTGGTAAAAGATGAGAGGTGTGTGACTTTGGGCAGTAAAAACCTGACCAGCCACAAAATGGTATGGCTCTACACTCAATGTCATAGGTCCTTCCATCCCACCTAAGCTCAGACTCCATCTTGAGCATCCAGCAGCAGGGGCCCACATCTCAGTATCTACCCCTCCAGAAGTCTGAAGAAAGTGAAGTTCAAAAATAGGCAGGTGTCCCCTTTACTTCCTCCTTTCCTGAGAAAGCTGCAGGAACACTTTCCTGGTCTGGACCGCCACACCCCACACCCCTCCCATGGGGGGTTCCCTGTACAAGACAGCGGGTGGCAGCACCAACAGGAACTTCAAAAATAAAAGCAAAATAAAAATCCAAACTCTGAAAATGTGTTTATGGACTTCCTGCACTCACACCCATGGACTTCCTCTGCTTTCTCTCCATCCTCCCATCAGAACTTTGAAGACTGTCCGCTCTCCCAGCTTCTGCCCTTTGTCCTTTCTCAGTTAACGAGAAACAAAATTCAATGGACCTAAAAGCAGGCTCAGAAGGTGTAAGTAAGAACTGGAGAGGAAGGAGAGAGTTGAGACAGTGGGACATCAATTTGTCTTCAGACATAAGCTCCCCAAGGTTGAAAGGATCTTGTCTGGCCTAAGCTCATATCCAAGGACAAAAAGCTCTTCCCCATTAATCACAAGAGTTAAAGATGCCACTGGAGTCAGGTCCTGGCCTCATCTTCAGGATTCATGGCCTCATCCTTTCAATCTTGCCTGGCTTAGAAGGGGCCATCTGGTCACAATTATCATTTTAAATACATTTATTTTCTAATTATTAAAGTGATTTAATAATATTACAGAAATTTCACTAATCAGAGATATTTTATAAATCTCACATAGCCCTGTGCTCTAAGACAGTCACAGCTATTTTAGTTTGTTCTTGCGTTTTCTATTTTTGCAAACATAGTGTACTTACAATTTTGTAGCTTTTTTCATTTATTTCCTCTATTTGCTCCTTTTACCTATATTTGGGGACCCACACATAGAACAGAGGTGGTCTTGGCTCTTTAGAGGCTCACATTTAGCTAACGGAAAGGGGAACAAAACAGATGATTGAAGGTCTAGAAATAACCAGCCCCGAGTTTGCCGGGGACTGAACCAGTTTTAGAATTGAAATCCCCATTTCCCAAGAAACCCCTCAGTCCCACACAAACCAGGATGATTGCTAATAGGTCACCCTTTTAGAAACAAGTCCCTCCAGGAACGACCGAGTGGCGCGCTGGTTAGGAGTTGGCTTGGGACGCCAGCTCTGAGCAGCAGGGTGCCGGTTCGGATCCCACATGAGAGCCAGTGACACTGCACCCTCTGCAGCTAAGATGGTGAGCAACAGCTCAACCTGGAGCTGGGCTGCCGTTGAGTCACCGGCAATGGTGTAGGCTGCAGTGGGGCCGACCGGCAGTGGGCATGAGCTTTCGTGAGCTGCCGTGAGCTGCCATGAGCGGCCATCCAACGGCTGGTGCCAGCCGACTCATCCAGGAAGAGCTCAATGATAATACCAACATGGGCCAGTGAAGCGACATCCTCCACAACTAGACAGAAGAACAAAAGGACAGCAACTCGTCTGTTCCCCTTCCCCGATTCCCCAACGCTGTTCCCCTCCCTCAATTCCCCAATAAAATCTTTAAAAAAAAAAAGAAAAGGAACAAGTCCCTCCGAATTAGACCAGTCTAGAGTTCAGAATTCTATTTTGATTGATATATTGGCCTTTAGCTATACCTCTTTGCCTTTTAAAAAAAGTTTTTTCCAGTGATCACTCTAGGGCAGCTGTTCTCAAACTTTATACCCTTAAAAATTATTGAGAACCCCAAAGAGCTTTTGTTTATGTATGTTATAACTATTCATATTCACTATATCAAAAATTAAAACAGAAAATTTTAAAACAAGGATACATAAGCACATGCTCCTTTGGTCCACTCATGAGAGAAAGGAAAAGAAAACAACAAATAACATCTTAGTATTGTTATGAAAATAGTTTTGGCCTCATAACCCCCCTGGAAGGACCTCAGGGGCTCCCACAGCTCCCAAGACCACAAGTAGAAAACCACTACTCTGGAGAGAACTGTATACCTCATTTTTGAGTCTTAGATTTAATATTGTACAAAGAAACCTGGTAATGATATGAGTCCCCCCTCCATCCTTTATGTTACAGTTTTCATGTATATTATATCTACATGTTATAAACCCTGCAATACAATGTTACAATTTTTGCTTTAAACAGACATATGTATTTTAAAGACATTAAGATGAAATAGATTTTATATATTTTTTTTAAAGATTTTTATTGGGGAATTGGGGGGATGGGAACAGTGCTGGGGAATTGGGGGAAGGGGGACAGACAAGTTGCTGTCATTTTTGTTCTTCAATCTAGTTGTGGAGGATGTTGCTTCACTGGCCCAAGTTGGCACCGTCATTGCGCTCTTCCCTGGTGAGGCAGATCAGTCGCCGGCTTCTGGACGGCCGCTCACTGCGGCTGCTGGCCGCTCACGTTGGCTGCTGGCCGCTCACGTTGGCTGCTGGCCGCTCACGTTGGCTGCTGGCCGCTCACGTTGGCTGCTGGCAACACACGGTAGCCCATGGCAACCCACTGCCGCAGGGGCTGCAGCCTACGCCGTCGCCGGCAACTCAAGGCAGCCCAGCTCCAGGTTGAGCTGTTGTTCAGCATCTTAGCTGTAGAGGGCAGTGTCACTGGCCCTCATATGTGGGATCCGAACCGGGGCCCTCTAGCGTCCCAAGCGAGTTCTTAACCATCGCGCCACTCGGCCGGCCAATAGATTTTATATTTACCTACAAATTGACCATTTCTCTTTATCCATTCTGTGGCTCTGTTGTTCCATCTGGATTCCTTTCCCTCAGCCTCAAGAACTTTAGCATCTCTCATAGTGCAGGTCTGCTGATGACAAATTCTTTAAGTTTTATTTTTTGGATCCAAAGATTGTTTTATTTCATCTTCATTCTTAAAGAATATTTTCACTGAAAAAGCAACTCTAAGTTGACTCTTTTTTTTTTCTTTCAGCATTTTAAAGACGTCGTTCCATTGCCTTCTGGTGTGTATTGTTTTTGAGGACGAAGTAGTGACATTGAAAATGTTGTTCTGTGTTTGTGGTGTGTTCTTTTTCTCTGGATGCTTTTAACATTTTCTTTTTATCTTTGGTTTTCAACAGTGTGACTATGATATGCCTAGGTGTGCTTTTTTGTTCATTTTCAATTCTGCTTTGAATTTACTGAGTTTCTTGAACCTGAAGATAGATGCTTTTCTCAAAAGCTGGGAAACTTCCAGCCATTATGCCTTTTAATACTTTTTCTGCCTCATTCTCTCCTTTCCTTCTGGGACTCTAAAAACACATATATATTAGGGTTTTTTATATTGTCCCATAGGTCCCTGAGTTTCTGCTCATCTAAAAAAAAATTTCCTCTGTTCTTCAGATTGGATAATTTTTATGTAACTATCTTCAAACTCACAGACTCTTTCCTCTGCCACCTCCATTCTTCTATTAAGCCCCTCCAATGATTTGTTTTTAATTCATATAGTACATCTTTCAGTTGTAGAATTTACATTTGGTTCTTTCTTCTTTTTTTTTTTAAGATTTTATTGGGGAATTGGGGGAGGGGATCAGTGTTGGGGGGTTGGGGAAGGGGACCAGCCAAGTTGTTGTTCTTCAGTCTTAGTTGTGGAGGGCGCCAGTCGCCATCTGGCTTCCCGTCGGCAGCTCGTGGCCTCTAAGCTCAATGGGTTGTGTTCAATTTTAACTGTGGGTGAGCGTAGCCACCATCCCATGTGGGAGTCCAACCAGCAGCCTTGTTGTTAAGAGCGCACACTCTATCCACTGAGCCATCCGGGTGGCAGCTCAGCTCAAGATGCTGAATTCAGTCTTAGTTGCGGATGGGCATAGCCCACCATCGAACAGGCAATCTTGTTGTTATACCAGCTGAGCCATCCTGCCACCTGTTGGCAGCTCAGCGACAGCTCAGCTCAGGCACAATGTCACTGGCCCATGTGGGAATCAATCCGGCAGCCCTGTTAGTCAGAGCTCGCGCTCTTAAGCCAACTGTTAACCAACTGAGGCACTCAGCTGGCCCATTTGGTTTGTTTTTACAGTCTCTATTTCTCTGTTTATGTTCCTATCTGTTTTCTTTAATATAAGCATGTTTTTTCTTTACATCTTTGTGTGCTAAAATCCTTGGGTACTGAATGCAACATCTGTGTCATCTTGGGGGGCGGGCTCTGTTGTTGTTTCTCTTGAGCATGGTTTGTGTTTTCCTGTTTCTTTATATTCAGAGTAATTTTGGATGGTATCTTGGACACAATGATTGATACATTATGAAGACTATGGATTCTGTGATGTTTCTTCAAAGAGTATTGCCTCTTTTTGTTTTCAAGCAGGCAGTTAACTGCCCCAAACTGCAAACTGTCTTGAAATGAGCAATAGCTCAAATTTAAGTTATGTTCTTTTTTTTTTTTTAAAGATTTTTATTGGGGAATTGGGGGATGGGAACAGTGCTGGGGAATTGGGGGAAGGGGAACAGACAAGTTGCTGTCGTTTTTTTGTTCTTCAGTCTAGTTGTGGAGGATGTTGCTTCACTGGCCCAAGTTGACAACATCATTGCGCTCTTCCCGGGCGAGGCAGATCAGTCGTCAGCTTCTGGACGGCCGCTCACTGCGGCTGCTGGCCACTCACGCTGCTGCTGGCTACACACGGTAGCCCATGGCAACCCCCTGTCACTTGCTGGCGATTGGACAGCTGCTCACAGCGGCTCACAGCAGCTCATGAAAGCTCACACCCTCTGCTGGTCAACCCCACTGCAGCCCACACGGTTGCCAGCAATTCACAGCAGCCCAGCTCCAGGTCAAGCTGTTGTTCACCATCTTAGCTGTAGAGGGCGCAGCGTCACTGGCCCTCATGTGGGATCCGAACTGGCGCTCTGCTGCTCAGAGCTGGCGTCCCAAGCCAACTCTTAACCAACGCGCCACTTGGCCAGCCCAGAAGTGTACCATTTTTAAGTACATTTTGTATCTTTAGGTTTTTTACTCTGTTATCAGATAGCTGTGTTACAACCATATGTGTTTTCTTGCCCTGTGTGAGGTTGGAGGCGGGGATGGGGAGTATTGTACAGAAGAATGGGAAAAGGGAAAAGTCAGGTCCCAAAAAATGGTAAGCAGTACTAAGTACTTTTTACTTAGCAAAGTGACAGTGGGGCTGGATGAAGGAGAATTAGAGGGTTAGCGTAGGGGAGAAGAAGGGAAGAAGCCAACAAAGAGCCTTTCTACCCATATATTCAAGATTCAACCACACACATTTCATGATCCTATATATGGGTTAGGTTCCACATTAGCCATCAGTGAGGCTAAGCCCAGTAGCCACAGTCCTGCCTTAATGGAGCCTATGAGCTGGCCTAGTGGATTATCTGGGAGTGCCCCTAAGGGTTCCCAAAGAGTCTCTTGAAAGAATTGTGGACCAAGAGCACTGGAGAGGGTGAGGGGCCATTTTCAGCATATGGCAAACTTTGTGACCCATAGAATGGGGAGAGACAGGGTAAGTAAAACTGTTTGACAAAGCTACCACAAGTTATGACTCTGAGCCCCAGAAGTGTGCAGAACTTCTAGACGGGCTACAGTCCATGCCCAGGATGTGACCCTGTGACCACCAGTGGTATAGATTCACCCCACACTGGCCTGCCGCCCCACTCTCTTTCAGATCAGTCGGGGGTGCTGGTCTGAGCTGGCTCTATGGGCAGCAGGGCTCCCCACTGGCGGCCTCCTGTTCTGGGGAGCAGGCTGCTGCTGACTTTCCACATATTTTGAGGACAAAACCTCTGGCCTCCACTTCCTGGTCCCCTACCAAGCCATGGGTGTGTCTCTCCTGGGGGTTCAAGGGAGCCCCCAGCCATGGCCCCTGGTATCTGCCTAAAGAAGCTTGAGTTTGGGCCTGACCCCCACCCAGCACCAACCTGACCCTCCTTCCAGGGGTTGAACAGCTTCCAGGGGTTGTGGGCAGGATTCAAAAGACTCCTAAGTGGGGGTCCCAGCCATGCTTGGTGAAGAGGGAGAGGGATAAGAGAAGCTCAACTTCAACTGAAGAGAAGCTTCAATTTCTACAAGAGGCAGGCTGGTAACATAAATGAGCGCAAAGGTCAGGGAGGGTGAGGTATGGCCAATTAAAGGTGACAGCCATAACTCACAAGGACCCATCCTACTCTTTACTATTTTGTAAATACTACAGAAGAGTCAAGAATCAGTGCCCTCCCACCCCTGTCTGAGGGCCTGACTGGTTTCGAAGATGTTTTTCCCCTTCAGTTGTAGTAGGTGAATTATTCCCGAGTCAGACAGCAGGTGGCGCTCCACCCATATAATTAGAAAAAGGGAACAGAGGCGAGTTACTTAACTCATTTCCAGTAACTGCTCCCTCCTCCCCCACAGGGCCTTCATCAGCCCCACCTCCTTTTTTCTGGCCTGGGCCAAGTCCTCTCGGAGGTCCCAGATGTCCGGTTCCAGATGCCTGATCTCAGAGCCGGGAACTATCTCTGGGGAAGCCCCTACTCCACAAGCTGCCCAGGCAAGATGTGAGTGTGCCCTTGGAAAGACCTGGAGGAGAAGAAAAGGGTGGAAAGAGGGAAGATGGGCCCCAGGGCCATATGTACACACACACACACACACACACACACACACACACACACACACACACACACACAAACACTGGAATNGGTGGAAAGAGGGAAGATGGGCCCCAGGGCCATATGTACACACACACACACACACACACACACACACACACACACACACACACACACACAAACACACTTAAGCAGAGGGGAACTGGAATTTGCATAGCCTTTAACAGCCTTTCCTGGGGGTGGTCAGGTTCAATGCTCTGAGCCAGGAAACTAACATACGTAACTGCCCCTCATTTGTACCACCATTGCTCCTTCAGATCCCAGGATGAGGTTGGGATCTGCTGAAGCAGAAAGCATGCCCCCCTGTTTGGATGAGACTGTCTAGGGAGATAAACAATGGTGGAAAATTCACCATGGAGCTCAGGCTGCCTAAGAGGCTGAAGAAACGGGTGGGAAAGGTCAATGACGGAGCAGACAGAGGTGCCCGGCCTCGAAGGCTGAGGCCGCAGCTTCCAAAGCCTTTGCCAGGCCTCTCAGTCCCTTAGCATTGCCTGCCCCCACTCCTCATGACCCTAAGCACTCAGGCCACAGCTGTGTGTCCTCATCTTGTCCTCACCCACTTACAGGTGGTGGCTGCTTCTCTGGGGAGTCCTCCAGGCTTGCCCCACACAGGGCTCTGTGCGCTTGGCCCAGCAGCTACCCCAGCACCTGACATCGCCTGGGTACCCAGAGCCATACCTCAAAGGCCAAGAGAGCACCACTGTCATTGAGGCTCCACAGGGCTTTGCTGTGAAGCTCGTATTCCAGGACTTCGACCTGGAGCCATCCCAGGACTGCGAGCGGGACTCTGTCACAGTGAGCTGGGGTAGGGGTCCTGGAGGGACTCCGGGGAGGGGGTCTCCAGGCCTAGCGCCCAGGGGCAGTGGGAGGTGGCCAAGCCCTGAATCTCAGAGGATGAATGACAGCCCAAGTCAGGGGAACAGGCCAGCTTACCAGGGAGGAGAGGGTCTGTCCGGCGCCTCCACCAGCGGTCCTGTCCCTGCCCATGCTACCATCTCGGCCCCAAAGGGATTCACAAATACTGTGAAACCCTAACATAAAGAGCAAGGGCTCACACATCAGTCATTAAAAATACATCACCAAGCATTTTTGAGTGCCTGCTCTGTCAGGGCAGGAAACTGGGTATGCGTAATAACAAGATTCAGTGACTGTTCAAGTTTACCTCAGAGGAGCTATCACAAACTTCTTATTCAGAATAAGGACACTTTAAAAACAGTACTTTATGTTATCTTTTGACTTAAATGTTATTTGTATCAAAATAATACATGCACATAGCTTTTTTAAAAAAAATCAGTACTATAAGGTTTATAATGAAAAACAGTAGTCTCCAGCCTACTCCCCAACCCCACCCTACTACCCTGTGGCAATTATTTACAATTCATGTAGCTTTTATTTTCATGTATCAATAACATGTTTATCCTGGGTTTTGTTTTGTTTTTACATGTTATCTATTAACTTCCAACTATAAAAGATAAGGACTAGCTTTATCTCTCTTAGACCTACACCACCCACATTTCCCCTCCGCCATCCTCCCAGTTTCCCTATACTATGATTTTTAACTAAATCTATAGTCATTATGTACATCATTATGACTTTAAAATATTCACATCAGCGCACATGGTGTACAATAATTATAGTTTCTTTCTTTAGCTTTTGGGTTTCCCAGGAGTCAATATTACATGGAGTTCTTTGGAGTTTTTTGTTTGTTTTTGTTCTGATCTTTGGTTTGCTTAGTTGTCTCTGTAACTAATCTTCCCAAGCTCTTCACCAAGAGAGTAAATCTCTAGACATATTCAAGTACAAATCTCAATCTCTAAGCCCTCCTTTTTTTTTTTAAGATTTTTATTGGGGAATTGGGGGGATGGGAACAGTGCTGGGGACTTGGGGGAAGGGGAACAGACAAGTTGCTGTCGTTTTGTTCTTCAGTCTCGTTGTGGAGGACGTTGCTTCACTGGCCCAAGTTGACACTGTCATTGCGCTCTTCCCAGGCGAGGCAGATCAGTCGCCAGCTTCTGGACGGCCGCTCACGCTGGCTGCTGGCTATACACGGTAGCCCATGGCAACCCACTGCCACAGGGGCTGCAGCCTACTGTCGCCGGCAACTCACGGCAGCCCAGCTCCAGGTTGAGCTGTTGTTCAGCATCTTAGCTGTGGAGTGCAGTGTCACTGGCCCTCATATGTGGGATCCGAACCGGGGCCCTCTGGTGTCCCAAGCCAGTTCTTAACCATCGCGCCACTCGGCCGGCCCTCTAAGCCCTCCTTTTTATTGGTGACATCCCACCTGAAAATCTCTTGATGATTTATTTCTTCAGTCTGAATTCTTTGCTTTCTAAGCCTCCACACTGTCTGGGAATTCCCTTCTCCCTCATTCTGGGTATTTCCTTCACCTGTCTTGTATTGGAACTGGATCCCATCATTCTCTCACGTGGTTTACTCCCTCATTTTGGAGAAAGGAACAGTTTCTCATCCAGAAAGGGTATGTGGTAGTAAATTTTAGAGGATCTCACATAACCCTAAATGTCTTAGTTCTACCCTCACAGTTGATGGCTAGTCATTTTCTCTCCGAATTTTGATGACGTTGATTTCTAGCTCTAGTGTTGTAAAATCTGATACCATTGTGATTTCTGACCCCTAGTTTTTTCTCTCTCGAGCGTCTAGAATATTTTCCTTATTACCAGTATTCTGAATTTTTATCTTGATGTGGGTCATTTTTCACTCATTGTACAGGGTTCTTTTAATCTAGAGACTCTTTTAAACTAGTCCTTCGCTTCTGGGAATGTTTTTCTATTATTTTTTAGAATAATTTTCAGATGTCTACTCTCTTTATTTTCTCTTTCTGGAACTCCAATAATTTAGCTGTTGTATATTCTGGACTGATTCTCTAGTTTTGTTATTCATTCTGTTGTGTTTTTCATCTCTTTGTCTTTTTCTTCCACTTTCTGGGAGATTTCCTCATTTTAAATACCAAATTTAATGTTTTTCTCTGTTAATATATTTTCTTAATGTCTAAAGTCTCATTCTTATTTTCTAAATGTGCCTTTTTACAGAACATTGTTCTTGTTTCATAGACAATACCTACTCTTTTCCCTCTAATGGGATTATTTTTAAATGTTTCTTCCCTTCCCTATATTATCTCTACTCCGTCCAAGTTCCTTTTTACTCTTCATTTGTTTTGGTATCTGCTTTTCATGTTAGAGACTCTCCTACAACGTCTGATAATCCTTGGCTGTCCATTCATATTTAAGAGTGAAGTACTAGAATGGTATTGGATGCTCTGTGTAGATAGCTTAAATGTGTGAAAGGACAGATTTGGTTTGAAAATAGGGTTATCCACAAGGCCCTAGATGTGCTATTGGGACCCTCCCAAAGGTCAGCATGCAGAAGTATTTTGGGGGAGGGGGACAATCATCAGCCTCAGAGAGGAATCCTCTGGGTCTCCTGCTCAGAGTTGCCAACATTCTGGTAAACAAGCAGAAAAAAAGTATCTCGCTGTTCGATATGTAGATTTTCACCTAAAACCTCTGTTTTTAGTTCTGGCCTTCACCTCTTCTGTCAAGTGTGCCAGGGGATCCCAAGTCCAGGGCTCTGGCTCATGCTCAGTTCTCCTGCCATGGTGAGTCAGAGGAAGTTACCTGGATGCACAGCGTGGTCAAAGAGACCTACAGTTCTGAAGTTTCCCCTCTTAGGCTTTCTGTCAGCCCTTCCCTCATCCCCACCCTCAGAGGCTCCTGGTTACCCCAATTTCTGAAACTTTCCAGGGTTCTGTGATAAGAACCTGTTAGCTTTATGTTGGCTTCCACCTTTGCAGACACAGGTTCCCACTTGTCTGTCTCCATTCCACTTTCCATAATGTTGCTGATATCTCTCATCTACTCTCACCTTCTCTCACTGTTTATCCTTGATCCTGTACACCATTTTATCCCTTTGCTGTCATATTAGTGGGGTTTGAGGTGGGAGAGGAGATAAATGCATGTATTTGCTTCAGATTTAACCAGACAAGACAATCCTTTATTCGATTCAGCCTGTGTCTGTTGACCACCTAACATGAGCCCTGTTCTTCTTAGTCATCGACAATTTTAATCCCAGCCTGACTCTTCCCTCGTCATTGAGCAAGTCCAGGCTCAGGAATAGGATTCTTTCTTCCTCTCTGCTGCCAGAGCAAGTCACACACACACACACACACACACACACACACACCTTGAATGCGGAATGCAACACACTGTAGTCAGGTTTATGTTTTACTTGTCAGTATCCTCAGCCAGACTGTGGGCTGCTCAGTAACAGAACCATGTCTTGTTCATGTCTGTATCCCCAGCACCTAGCATAGTGTCTTACACATAGAACATAATAACTGTCGAAGAAATAAATGAAAAAAAAATGAATGAAATCCAAGCTTGCCATGTGTGTAGGACACACAACAGAGCGAATTTTGAGCGATCAGGTATTTAGTATCATCTCCACCACTGTTCTTCATGCACAAACTGGAGAGCTGCCATAGGACGTGATGTCCTGACTGCAAGAGGCTTCACAGACCATTTTACAAGAGAGGAAACTAATATCTGGGCCGGTTAAGCAACAGCTCATGTCACTCAGGGAGTTAAGAGCAAAGTCTGGAATTTAACAGAAGCATTAGGACACTCGGTCATGTGTTCATTTTACTCTGCTAGTTAGTCTCCTAAATGATTCTATTTAGCCAAAAATTCATGAAGATGGGTAAAAAGAAAACCGCAGATTTTGACAACCACATAGATCAGTAAAGGTCAATTTTTGAGAGCAAAATGCTTCCCTCTCAAGAGGTAGACCTCTTAAATGTGGGGCTTAAATTTGCTGATGTCCTGAGGAAAAGAGCAAGGCATTTGGGGTGATCGAGAAATTCCCTTCATGCCAACTTTTACCCAGTTAATGTGATCACTATGAGATGGGCTGAATGGAGTCTTGAAGGAATTTGAGACATAGGGAGAATGAGGGAATAAAGAGCCAGCAAGAACCCAGGATGGAAATCAATGTGAAAATCAGAAATAAAACGAACTGAGCAGGGAGCTGTGTGCCCAGAATAGAGATTTCACATGAATTGTGGGCCAGGGGAATTCCTTCCAAGGTGTCCTTCCTTGGGTCCGGGAACCCACAGGAAGGAATTTGAGCAGGGGGGTGAGGCAGTCAGAAGGGGTTTGAAACAGAAACAACCTCTTAAAGGACATATAACTTAAGTAACAATAGCCAGCATATCCAGACTGTGTACATGTGTCCTTAGATTCCCACACCTTGTGGGGGCTTCATTTACAGTTTGTGGGGAAAGAGGAGGGACATTCCAAAAGGAAAGGCCAGGAACACCAGGATCTCAGTCTTTGCTGAGGGTCTTATTGCTTCACAGATGTTGGCCCACAGGAAGTTACTCAAAGAAGTGGAAGGTGATGGGGGTGGAGGAAGATGGATGAAAGGGACTTATGTCTCTATTTTCATTGATTCAAAGCTGTTTTGCTATAGGCACCATGTTGAACATCAGGAGCTCAGTGGTCAGCAAAATAGATGTATTTCCTGCCTTCTTAGAACTTACAATTGGGGGGGGGGGACCCTGGGATTCCCAAGAAGCTTCCTTTGTTATTACTTTATTTTTAATTACAATTGACATATAGTATTATATTAGTTTCATGTATACAATATATTGATTTGCATTTGTATACCTTACAAAGTGATTACCACAATAAGTCTAGTAAGCATTTGTTACTATAGTTATTATGATGATGTTGACTATTCACAAAGAGCTTCTTGAAAAAGGTAAAGATGGTGTGTTTTATGAGATAATTATAGTAGGCTAAAGAAATATGCTAGATATCTGGCCATGTCTGAAAGAAACTTGGAAGTCAATAATGGAACAGGAAGCTACTTGAACAGGGTTCTACAGGGTACGATTTCTTAGCCCCAGACCTATTAGATGGTGCTGGAGTCCAGCCCATGACATGACCCTGTGGCCACCTGTGATGCAAATTCACCCCACACCTGCCTGCCCCCCTCCCGTCCCCTTTCAGATCACAGCCAGTGGGATGGATCCAAGCCGGTTTTGTGGCCAGCAGGACTCCCCTCTGGGCAGCCCCCCAGGTCAGAGGGAATTTGTGTCCTCAGGGGGCAGTTTGCAGCTGACCTTCTATGCACCCGCCTCCTCTGAGGACAAGACCACCCACCTCTACAAGGGCTTCCTGGCCCTCTACCAAGCAGTGAGTAAGTGTCCATCCTCGGGGTGCACCCTTTGCCATAACCATGGCTCCAGTATCTTGAAGCAACAAGCAGAAGCTTGAATGACTGCTGAGGCTGGAGGCTCGGAGACACCTGGGCCCATCCCATCCCTGCCCCCTCCTGGAGCCCGCACAATTGCTCAGCTCCAGCAGTTGTTTCCATGCCAATTTGCTGGCCCAGTGCTAGCATATCATCTCATTTTTCAAGAGAACCCAAAAATCCAGATTTTAAATGAAATTCTAGATGTTCAAATGGTTACTCAGAACTTTTGAAAGATAATACATTCACATGATAAAAATGTCAAAAAAAAAAATATATATATATATGGTAAAAAGTAAGTCTTCCTCTGATCTCTGGCCCTTAGTCCCTGGCTACCTCATCCAGAAACAACCTTGTTCTCTATTTCCTATGTATCCTTCCAAAGACATTCTATGCCATTCAAGTATAAAGTGTGTGTGTGTGTGTTGCATAATATTTACAATGTTTTAACCTTAGCATTTTTCACTCAATGATATATCTTAAAGATCATCCTGTATACGTATGTTTAGCATTGCCTAATTCTTTTTAATGACCATATAATATTCCTTTGATTGATACATCGTAATATACGTATTTAACAACCCTGGACTGATTGATATTTTGCTGCCACAAATGGTACTGCTATGGATATCTTTGTATATACATCTTGGAGCATGTATATGAGGGTAAATTCTTAGAAATTGAAATGCTAGGTGAAAAGAACTTTTACAGTTTTAATTTTGATATTGCTAAATTTTCCTCCAAAGCCGTTTTGCTAATTTACACTCCCACTAATCATGTACAAAAATGACTGTTTTCCCATATCCTACTTATCACAGTTATTTTCAAACTTTTTTAGCATTGACAATCTGATCAGTGGAAAATAATTCAAATTAAAAAAAAAAAAAAAGACTGTGTAGGTCAAACTAAATATGACCATGGGCCAGAATCAGTCCCTGGGTTGCCAGCTTGCAATTCTGTTCTAGGTCCAAATGACCACTCTTTTCCTATAGGTCTGAACCATAGTCATTTCATCAGCCAGGTTAATGGGAACTCTGAGGCCACACACACACCTGGAGACAACCCCTACAAGATCCAGAACCACTGCCAAGAGCCCTATTATCAGGCAGTGCCTGCAGGTAAGTCCCCATGTGCTGGAGAACCAGCTTCTATCTGCTTTATTCCCACCAAGAGGCCTGCGGCCCTCTGGGCACCTACTCTTTTAGCTCCACCTCCAATTCTGATATTTGTTTGCCTCCCCTCATTTCACTCCTCAGAGACATTCACCTGCACAGCCCAAGGCCCCCGGAAAGAGACACAGGACAGGAAAGAGGTTCCTCACTGTGTACCTGGTAAGTAGTGACCTGTCAGTGCTGTAACTATGGCCGCTTCCCAAACAAGCCTCAGCTGTACACAGGGCCTGTGGAGCGGGACACAGCGGGTTAAAGGAAAACCTCCGAACAGAAAGGGGCAGATAAAGCAGAAGAGAGGAAGAGGAGGGGAGCAAAGAAGCCCAGAATAGGAGAGGCAAGAAGCTTGTCCCTTATTCAGAATCAAAGGATAACTGTAAAAGCAAAAGCATGAAGGAAGTTAATCAGATGGGAAAGCGAAGGAGGAAGAGGAGCAGAGAGTTGAAATGAGAGAAAATTCTCTCTTGGTATATGGTATGCTTTAAGAACACACAGACAGGGCCGGCCGAGTGGCGCGATGGTTAAGAGCTGGCTTGGGACGCCAGAGGGCCCCGGTTCGGATCCCACATATGAGGGCCAGTGACACTGCCCTCCACAGCTAAGATGCTGAACAACAGCTCAACCTGGAGCTGGGCTGCCATCAGTTGGCGGCAATGGCGTAGGCTGCAGCCCCTGTGGCAGTGGGTTGCCATGGGCTACCGTGTGTAGCCAGCAGCCAGCGTGTGTAGCCAGCAGCCAGCGTGTGTAGCCAGCAGCCAGCGTGAGCGGCCAGCAGCCGCAGTGAGCGGCCGTCCAGAAGCCGGCGACTGATCTGCCTCCCCTGGGAAGAGCGCAATGATGGTGGCAACTTGGGCCAGTGAAGCAACGCCCTCCACAACTAGACTGAAGAACAAAATGACAGCAACTTGTCTGTTCCTCTTCCCCCTAATTCCCCAATAAAAATCTTTAAAAAAAAAAAAAAGAATACACAGACAGGCTCTCTGTCCCCAAAATATCTCCCTACTTAGATGCCACAGAGCCAGAAAGTCCACCATTTTTAAAAAAAATTTTCACTGAGATAAAGTTCACATAGCATAAAATTCACAATTTTAAGTGTACAATTCAGTAATTTTTAATGTATTCACAATTCTGTGCAACCATTAACACTAATTTCAGAACATTTTCATCACCCCAAAAGGAAACCCAGTGCCTTCAACTCTCCCCTCCCCCATCCCCTGGTAATCACTAATCTGCTTTCTGTCTTTATGGATTTGCCTGTTCTGGACATTTCATTATCAATGGAATCATACAATATGTGGCCTTTTGTGTCTGGCTTCTTTCATTTAGCATAATGGCTTCAAGGTCTATCCACTGTAGCAGATATCAGTACTTAATTTCTTTCATAGCTGAATAGAATTCCACTGGATACACCACATTTTCTTTATTCATTCATCAATTGATGAATATTTTTGTTTCCACTTTTTGCCTTTTATGGATAATGCTGCTATGAACATTTGTGTACAAGTTTCTGTTTGAACATATGTTTTGAGTTCTCTTGGGAATGGAATTGCTGGATCATAGCAGATGTTTAACTTTTTGAGGAATTGCCAAACTGTTTTCCACAATGATTGTACCATTTTAAGTTCCGAACAGCAGCATATGATGGTTCAAGTCTACCATGTTTTAAACCCATTTTTTGAGTGAAAGCATTGCCTTTCTAACCTAATCTGCATAAATCTCTCAGACTTTACTCCTGATCCACAGAATGCTCTAGGGACAGCCTGAAGTAGGCTTTGGAGTGGGTTAGAGGGCATATTGTATGGGAGATGTTAAAAGTGAAGAAATGACACAGAAAACAGAGGCAAGAGGCACTGAAGGCAAACTCTGCTTGCTGCATGATTTTGGACAGGGATGGTCCCGCCAAGAGTCTAAAAAAGTGACTTAAAATGGCTGAGGCAGGGCCGGCCGACTGGCACGATGGTTAAGAACTGGCTTGGGAAGCCAGAGGGCCCCGGTTCGGATCCCACATATGAGGGCCAGTGACACTGCCCTCTACAGCTAAGATGCTGAACAACAGCTCAACCTGGAGCTGGG
>NW_017732089.1:150488-170206 GCF_001890085.2 Hipposideros armiger
GAAGCAACGTCCTCCACAACTAGACTGAAGAACAAAACGACAGCAACTTGTCTGTTCCCCTTCCCCCAATTCCCCAGCACTGTTCCGATCCCCCCAATTCCCCAATAAAAATCTTTTAAAAAAAATTGCTGAGGCAGGAGGGAGAGCACTTCACAGAAGTAGGTCTTTAATAAACGCATCTTGATGCATGCTGATTTCTCACCTTTACCTCTCCTCTCTCTCCCAGTGTGTGGACGGCCAGTCACCCCCATCACCCAGAACCAGGAAGCCCAAGGTCCTTCCAAAGCTAAGTTGGGCAACTTCCCCTGGCAAGCCTTCACCATTATCCATGGCCGTGCAGGAGGGGCTCTGCTAGGTGACAGATGGATTCTTACTGCCGCCCACACCATCTATCCCAAGGACAGCATCTTTCTCGGGAAGCACCCAAGTGTGAATGTGTTCCTAGGCCACACAAACATAGATGAGATAATAAAACTGGGAAACCACCCTGTGCGCCGTGTGGTTGTGCACCCAGACTACCATCAGAAGGAGTCCCACAACTTCAACGGGGACATTGCGCTCCTGGAGCTCCAGCACAGTGTCTCCCTCGGCCCCAGCCTCCTCCCAGTCTGTCTGCCTGACAGTGAGACTCTCTACCGCAGTGGCCTGATGGGCTATGTCAGTGGGTTTGGCATGGAGATGGGCTGGTTAACTACTGAGTTGAAATACTCAAGGTTGCCTGTCGCCCCAAGGGAGGCCTGCGAGGCCTGGCTCCAAGAAAAACAGAGGACTGAAGTGTTTTCTGACAACATGTTCTGTGTTGGGAATAAGACGTGGAAGCAGAGTGTCTGCCAGGGGGACAGTGGTGGCATCTATGTGGTATGGGATGATGATGCCCATCACTGGGTGGCCACGGGCATCGTATCCTGGGGCATCGGGTGTGGCAAAGGGTACGGTTTCTACACCAAAGTGCTCAGCTACATGGACTGGATCAAGCGAGTGATGGATGGGAAAGACTGACCCTGAGGGTGCTGAGCAGTGACACCAGTACCGTGGAGGCCCCAGAGGGGAGAGGGTTGAGAGTGAGGACTGAGCTCCATGAAGAGAGGAGCTGGGCTGGACAGAACCCCTCCTCTGCTCAAAACTGACCCCATCCCTGATGGAAGGGGCATCCCTCTACCTTCTACCTTCCCTTGAGTTTGTGCAATACCCAATGAAGCCTTGTACATCTCAGCAAGTTTCACTTTGAACTTTGTCTCCTGCTGACACAGCTTCTTCTGTCTCTCCTGCGTGACAGCCACCCACTCATCCCCCTGTTCAAGTGGTGTATGGCGGAAGTGGTGTTAATTGCATTTCATTTCTGAAACATTCCAAATCCCCTTTAGTTGATCTTCAAATATGCAAACTATTGGCTTCACTGCCTACCACAACAGCTAGATGTAATCACAGTCATAGCTTGATTTTTGTGTTCCATCTTCTGTATACCAGGCACTTGATATATGTTATTTCATTGACTCCTCACACCAAGTTTGTGAAGGATGCATTATGATCCACATTTTAAATGAGGAAACTGAAGCTCAGGGAACTAAATTGACTTGCCTAAAATCTCACAGCTGACCTGGAACTGCAAAGGCTGTGTGCTTCCCAGTGCACCTTGATACTTCTCAGGTGTCCTCAAGGCCTGCTGTATCACCCACTTCTCCTTCCCGATCACCAATTCCTTACAGAGCCTTGCTCCCTGGGAATTCCTGCTTTGGTGAGGATGAGGACACCTGCTCACACTTTCCTGGGGCCCATCTCCTACAGACAGACACCCCATCTCCTGAGCCCAGTCCTGGGCTGGATGTACCTGCAGATACCCCCAGTGCTGCTGGACACACTGGGCCATGCTCCACCTGAGAAGACCAACTCTTTAACTTTTAGTAAGGACTTGGGGTGATTTACAGTAAAAGGCACAAATAAAATACAGTTGTTCAAATGGAAGTAGAAAATGAATACCATAAGACAGAGAAAAGAGCAGCTTTGCTAGTATTGAAATTCAAGTTAGCTATACGGTTAAAGGTTACATTTATCTTTGAAAAAAATAACAGGATTCAAAGGTATACATACATGTGGTTACTTCTATTTTTTAAACCTCTGCATAGTACAAAAGACTATTAAAAATAGTCTAAAATATTAACCAGAGGTCTTTTTAAGTGGTATAATTCTGGCTGTTTTGTTATCCCCTATTCCTCTCTATTTTCTAAACTTTGTTTGATGAGCATGTATTAATTTTATTTATTTATTTATTTTTATTGAAAAAATGATGTGAGTTCCTCTCTGCCAAGGCAAAAAATACACACACACACACCCTGCCAAAAAAATGTATGAACATTTTAAGAAAGGAAAAAACTATTAAAATTATGCTGATGGTGTAATATATAGATTATGTATTACAGAATTGTACACTTGAAATCTATGTAACTTTACTAACCAATGTCACCTCAATAAGCTTTAATTTAAAAAAAATTATGCTGATGGTAACCACTTTGAGCACCTCTTGTAATTGCAGAAGTCAAGCGTGACTTGTATTCATCTTTGGTTATCAGTATATATTAAGTATTACAATTTTAATACATTTTCTCAAATGTGTATACATTTTTCTGGCACCCTCTGTGTTTATCTCCACAGAGGAAAACCTACCATTATTTTAATGGAAAAAAACTTTTTTTCCAAAGAATCAAATCTCAAGAGGGATGAACAATATCACAGACAATGTCCCCAATACTGGTTTTAAAACAAGTGCCTGAACAATATTTATATGGCTGTTTCTTCTTTCTGTTTTTGGTATAAGACAAAGGTATGAGTAAAGGTTATTTTGAGTGGTTGGGTAGAGTGGAGGTTGGTCTGGGACTGAGCTAATAAGGTCCAGGATTGTCACTTTCCAGTCATGTTGCCTGATACCAGGACAGAACTCAGAATCCATGACAGATGGGAGAGCTTCAGCTAAGACATACCCTCTTGGACCACCTCCTCCTTACCTGTTACCTCTGCAACCCTGTCCCCACCATGAACACACACACACACACACACACACACACACACACACACACTGCTGTCAGGATGCTAATGGACAATTTATAAGATAAGAGTCCCCCTCTTTCTTGTATCCTAGTCTGGTCCTTATCCTTCTCCCCTATCTTTTGACTTTGTTGACCTGACAAGGCCATGGGTCAAGTCATGGGTCATGTCATGGATCAGCCCTGCCATCAGATTCACTTCTCAACTCTGACCTATAAGCCTGCTGGAGAAATCCTCCAGACCTTAGTTGATTTTGCATCTTCTGTGTGCCTGCTCTTTAACTATATTCAGTGATGACTTTGTCACTGCCTAATGGGGAACTGCCCCATCTTCGTGAGTCCTTGCAATCCATTGCTTAGGAAAGTGCTTGGCACATTAAATAGGTCTCCCATTAATGATGAATGAGTGGGTGGGTTGGTTCAGGGATGGAGGAATTAATCTAATAAGGGATACAAGCAGGATACACTACAGAGGCCTAAGAACTCAGAGGCCTGCTCTGCAGCCTTAGCCTCCCTGTGGAATACAGTGCCATAGGGCATTTGAGCAATGGAAAGTTGATGAAGATAGGCTCCCACAAAGAGCAAACCTTTAAAACATGATACTATGGCCTGGTGGACAGCAGACATAAGAACTCTCCTCCCTCCTAGGGCCTAGCTTTCTCTCAAGCCACTCTTGTCCATAACCACACTGTTTGCCTAACCCTAGGCAATCGTGACCCTCAGGTGCTCAAACTCTTTACCAGATGCCGAGGAAAAGAGGATGTCTCTATCCCCTCCCCAGCTGTCCTTGTTTTTCTAAAAGCCAAGTTCATTGGCAGGCCTGAGTTCACTGAGATGAGGAAGAAGGGTCTTAAAACGGACTCTACTGCAGCTTTAGGATCACCCTAAGTGTCATTCATGAGTGAAGTAGGCCAGGACCACAATGCAACCAAATTCCTCTTTCCCTCCTCTTTGCCCTCCTCTTCCCCTGTTACATTATCTTGGACATCGAAACCCTGGCCATTCCTAGATCAGGGCTGCTGGGTGACTAAGGACATAAGGACAGGATGAATCAGGTTAACGTTAAAGGGCAATCAGAAAAGAGAGTCCCCTCAACTGTGATTTCCACTGCCCTTTGGGTGGGAATCCTGTAAACACAGCAACAGTCCCTAGGAAGATCCCTGAAGAAAGGGAGAATTCAGATCAGATTTAGAAAATGAGAAATCTGGGCCCCCAACCAAAGGCTTTCCTGTTCCTAAAAACTGACCCATCTCATTAGCCCTTCCCATGTAAGCCAGCAGGTGGCACCACCATCAGGAAATTCAAAACCAAAACTAAATTAAACTGGAAACAGATTTTTTTTTTTTGGTGGTTTTGTTTATGCAAATAGTTCATTCCCTACAACATTCCTCCGGGAATGGTCCCCCTTCCCCCTCCACAGTCGTTCCCTCCCTCCCTCTGCATGACCACTCTCTCCCTCCATACAGAGTGGATGAAGACGCTATCGGGAGAGTCCAGAATCCGAAAAAGCAGGACTTGAGAAATGTGAGTAAGGCTGATGGGGACCAAGGAGGGAGGGAGACACCAGAGGGGAGAACCCTGGGCACGGGAGGCAACCTGCTCCCAAATTTATTCAGGGTGACAGGAACAGCCTTCCCTTCCTCTTATCCCTTATCTAGTCCAGTGTGTACATGCGTGCACACGCATGCACACACGCAAACACATACTCCCCATCTCTCCTCCTGAGGACTAAAGGAGACCCTAGACGTATGAGGTTACGGACACATCCCCTTCTTCTTCCCAGCTCATAGCAGGGGAGCAGCAAGATGGGGGCGTGGAGAGGGAGCTGTCCTCTGTGCACCACTCCATACTTCAAAGGCGGCTTCTCCCAGAGGCCTTTGCTGAGCCTTTGGAAACCCTTTCAGAGAGCCATGACTGAAAACCCTCACCCTCAATTAACTGGTCCCAAGCCAACCCTATTCCGGGAAGGGGAGGAGGATGGGGAGAAAAGCAGTGTGATGACCTCTGGACTGGACACTGCCCTGGGGAGGAACACCCAATACAGCAGCTACAAAAACGGGCCTCCCCACTCCACCCACCCCCTCTAAAACATCTGTGAGGTCTAGAATGGGCAGAGAGGAAAATGCCCAGCGGTATGACCATCCCATCCCCCACTCCAGCCACTGCCCTCCAGACACCCTTTTTTCTTTTTGGCAGGTTGCTTTTATACATCTTGGTGCCAGCCCTGTTCTGCAGGGTAGGAGGCTCCATCCCCACCCCTCAGGAGCTCTATGGGGAGGTGACTTCCCCTCTGTACCCCAAGCCTTACCCCAACAACTTTGAGACAACCACTGTGATCACAGTCCCCACGGGATACAGGGTGAAGCTCATCTTCTGGCAGTTTGACCTGGAGCCTTCTGAAGGCTGTTTCTATGACTATGTCAAGGTAGGCGGTCAGGTTGGGAGGATAAGGGAAAACTGGGTATCTCTGGAACCTGAGGACTTGTGCTCTAGTCACCCTGGATAGCACTTCCCAACCATGGACACAGCCCCAACCCTGTAAGAGCTGATGGCTGAGTGGCATTCTGGGAGTCAGGCGATACCATGGATGGTGTCCACTGGCTTTAGAGGCCCTCACTGAGCACTGGGGAGAGAAACACAGAAGAGGGTTGGTACAGTCCCCACTCTCAGGAAATTTACTGTCTATAGGAGTCAGAAAAACCTTTCCCAACTGTTTCCTTGCTGGAAGTCTTTGAGAAGCCGTTTCCCCGTTTCCATTGAGGATATCACCATGGTTGCCTGCCCCATCAGGAACACAGGAACATGGATGGGGAAGAGAAATGTGTGTGGTGGTAGCTCAGGCATAGCCTTCAGCAAAGACAATGGGCTCAGTCCCCTCACCTCTGAAAAATCCAAGGGCACTGTCCCAGTCCCATCTTTCTACATCCAATAAAAATGAGATTCTAGATTCAGGATTCAAGTAGAGCCTACACATGTCTAATAAGTACTATTCCTGGGAGGCCTCCTGGAGGTTGTGAGAGAATAACATGAAAATGACACATCTCTAGCCCAGAGGACTTGAGACGTTTGCAGTGTTGGGAGGAAGGGTCTTGGTGGCAAGGATAGCAAGGAATGGGGTGGAGAGGAAAAATGTCTTCTGCTTGGTGATGCTTGCTGAAGCGAAGGCTCACATTCAGCTGTGTATATCAGGAGGCATGGCTGGATTTGAATAGTTTGAGTAAGGTGAGGTGGAATAACAAGATAGAAATTAAAGCAGACCAGCCCAGGCTCTAGGAATGAAGGAATGATAAAGGCTGGGTAGAGACTACCAGGATTCCAGTGGAGGAAAGGCATGGGAGGGTGTGGGAATGAAGAAAGGTCTGAAACATGCTGGGGGAACATAAATAAGGAAGGGGCGATGTAGCAGGCACAAGAGAACGTGCAAAGAGATAGCCAATGAGAGACTCAGGTGGGCAGATGAAAGTCACCCGGAGAAGTTTGCAACAGCCAGAGCCCAGCAGGTAGAGTCCAGGTGGAGGCCATTCCAGCAATGGGACATGATTCACTCTTGGGACAAGAGAAAGAGGACTATCACTGACCTTCCATATGGGATGTGTCTCAACAGTCCTTCTTCCTATCCCTTCTCTTTCTTCCACCAGATCTCTGCTGATAAGAAAACCCTGGGGAGGTTCTGTGGACAACTGGGTTCTCCACTGGGCAACCCCCCAGGAAGGAAGGAATTTATGTCCCAAGGGAACAAGATGCTTCTGACCTTCCACACGGACTTCTCCAATGAGGAGAATGGCACCATCATGTTCTACAAGGGCTTCCTGGCCTACTACCAAGCTGTGGGTGAGTGGTCTGGGGGTGCTCTTTTTACGGGCCTCAGTCATATTGACTGGGGACCAGAAAAAGAATCTTGAATCCAAAGAGGCAGGAAGCCTGGCCTTCCTTGTTGTTTTTCCTTCAAGAGAGCTTTTTCCAGAAGAGACCTGTCAACCCGGGCCCTGTCCCCATTGAGCAGTACCCAGAAAGCATTAGAGAGGCCTGCAGGTCAGGTGGCCAAGAGCTGACTTGGTCTTTAGGCCTCTGATGAGTGACCTCTCTGAGACCAACGCCACTGCAGAAGTCCCCTGGCAAGAATTTAATCTTTCCTTCCGGAATCTCTTCCAGACCTCGATGAATGTGCTTCCCAGCGTAACTCAGTTGAGGAGAATACCCAACCCCAGTGCCAGCACCTGTGCCACAACTATGTTGGTGGCTACTTCTGTTCCTGCCGTCCAGGCTATGAGCTTCAGAAGGATGGGCATTCCTGCCAGGGTGAGGTCGGGTGGTGTGGGATGGAGGTAGAGGCCAAGCAAGGGCTTGCTGGTCCAGCCAGAGAGTCTGCTGGTGACCCGCTCCCTGCTCTGCTCTCACAGTCGAGTGCAGCAGTGAGCTGTACACAGAGCCATCGGGCTACCTGTCCAGCCTGGAGTATCCCCAGCCCTACCCCCCTGACCTGCGCTGCAACTACAGCATCAGGGTGGAACAGGGCTATACTATCCACCTCAAGTTTCTGGAGCCTTTCGAAATCGATGACCACCAGCAAGTACACTGCCCTTATGACCAGCTACAGGTACGGTCATCTCACCCCCAGAGAGACCCTTCCCTCTTCTTCCCATCCCCACTTGGCTCTTCTCATCCCTACTGCCTGCTGGGTTGTCTGGCCAATTGGGACAAGCATGACCAACACCACACATGGGCTGTGCAAGCTCCCACACAACTGGAAGTGGGTCCTGTGGATCCCTTTTCCCTTCCAGCTGAAAACATACACAAAGCAGGATTCCCACCACCACCACCACCACCCCAGCCCTGTGGGAAAATATATGCATTGGAGAGATGACCCTCACTCCTCTCCCACCAGATCTATGCCAGTGGGAGGAACATCGGTGAGTTCTGTGGGAAGCAAAGGCCTGCTGACCTTGATACCAGCAGCAATGCCGTGGATCTGCTGTTCTTCACAGACGAGTCAGGGGACAGCCGGGGCTGGAAGCTACGCTACACCACTGAAAGTAAGGTTACCTGGGGCCCCCTCACTGGCCAGCAATGGGGCAGGATCAGGTGGGGAGGAAGAAAGCAAGTGGCTCTGAAACAAATGTACCCTCTGGTCTCCCCCAC
The DNA here is from genome assembly GCF_001890085.2 of Hipposideros armiger. Classification (NCBI taxonomy): domain Eukaryota; kingdom Metazoa; phylum Chordata; class Mammalia; order Chiroptera; family Hipposideridae; genus Hipposideros; species Hipposideros armiger. Next base: position 158,666 of record NW_017732089.1, read on the forward strand.
AGTCATCAAGTGCCCCCAGCCCAAGACCCTAGACGAGTTCACCATCATCCAGGACCTGCAGCCTCAGTACCAGTTCCGTGACTACTTCATTGTCACCTGCAAACAAGGCTACCAGCTCGTGGAGGTAAGAGCCCAGGGCTGAGGGAGAGAGCTGGCCCAGCATTTCAGGAATAATTCAGATGGAAAGGCTGACAGCAGATTTAGGCTTAGCCCCAGGTGGAATCACAGATGTTGGAGTTGAAAGGGTCTCCTGGTCTACCAACTCTCAACTGCACATTGAAAACTCTTCGAGTCTAAAAAATACTGATATCTGGGTCCCCTGCTGGAGACTGATTCCACTGGTCTGGAGTGCAACCTGGGCATCAGGATTATTTAAAGCTACCCAGGTGATTTTAGTATACAGCCAAGTTCAAGAACTACTGACACAATCTAATAACTCATTGTAGAATTAAGAACTGAAAAGGCAGGGGCAGAAGTGGAATACCAGGAGTGACTCACTTGACATCACAGTGATTTTATACAGCAGGGACCTGGACCAAATCTCTTGCATCTTATTCCAGGGCTCTTTTATGTCCATTGGTGGTCTTACCCTTGGCCAAACATCCTGTCCTTTGCAGACTCAGGAAAGAATGTGGTTTTATTCATTGACCCATATCACAAAGGCTGGTAAACTAAAATGCTATTTTGAAAAACACACAATTGGAATTGGCCCTGGCCAGGGACACAGGACTGGACAGCTTATCTTTGTTCAATAGATCCACTTGGAAGACCTAATCAGAATTAGAGAAGAGACCTTTGCTATGTCCTTAAGTAGTAGTTAATTCATTCAACAAACATTTTAAGTGTTTACTGTCAGGCAGTAATTTAGATGCAGGAGATATAGTAAAAAAAAAACCACACATGTTCACACAGCCTTCATGGAGTTTACATTTGATGGTTGAAGACTGGGTGTCCTGGTTTCAGAAGACTGGAGACTCACATACTCTTTGCTTGTGTTACAACACCCCCTTTCCTGTGCCACCCCAACTCTTACCTTGGCATTTGTCATTAACGTCACAGAATTTAAAGCAAGTCACACAGTTTATCTCACATCATTTATATTTTGCTCATACATCCTAATTCTCACACTCACTCTTTTGCAATTTTTTCCAGGGCTAACTCTTTGGGATGACTTTTGATCTTAATAAAACTCATTCATGTTGTCCAATGACTTTTCATTTCAGAGGATGCAATTTTCTTGCCTTGTTCCCACTATCTTTTCAGTTGCAGCAGCGCTTCACACATCACTTTCTCAAGCATCCTGGAGAGTGGCTGGGCTGCACCAGTATTTTAGGAAAGGCCCTTGCCCTTAAGAAAACTGCTAATTGGAGATGAAGTGATGCAGGCAGAGACTGGCAGGGCTCTCCACAGGGAAAGCAACATGGCTCTACTTCAGGGAAGAGACTTCTGTTTCAATGTAGAGAAAACACATGACCAGACTTGTTATTTTTTAAATTTAAAATTGTGGGGTTCAACTGGACCTCAGTGGAAATAGACAAGAGTCTACGTAGAGAGAGTATTATTGGGTCTGACAGTTAGCCCTTTCTCTGACTTCTTGCTGTGTGACTCAGTGCTTCCATGTGTAACTCTAGTCTGAGAAGACTGTCTAGGGAGAAGGATGAAAGAGTCATATCCACAGGGGTGCTGAGGTCTGAGAGCTTGAGAGCTGTCTTTGCACTCCCTATGGTGCGGCAAAGGGCACGAAGGGAGCTGCAGTGCTTCCTTGTACTAATGGCAACTTTATCTCTGCTCAAACAGGGGAACCAGGTACTGCTGTCCTTCACAGCTGTCTGCCAGGATGATGGCACATGGCATCGTGCCATGCCCAGGTGCAAGAGTAAGTCACAACTCAGGATGTGTCTGCCCCTGGGGACGCCCCACCCCCGTCTTGGGGACCTAGGCTGAGAAGGGAAGAGTGGTCTGTATTAACCCCTCTCTAAAAGATCCTCACCTTGACTTGTCTTCTGAAACCTATGGCCCATCTCAGGAACCAGGCAGCCCTCATCTCAGCTGGATTGGTGGTCTCTACCTAGAACTGAATTTCACTCTATCCAGTTCCCATCCATTGAAAGTGCCCCTCACTGACTATATTTCCCTGAGGTTCTCAGCCTGTTCTGTGGGCAGAGAGCTCATATTCCTCCCACTGAAGTTCCAGTACAATCATTATCAGCTCTCATATGGCCCTCTGTTCTCTCCCAGTCAAGGACTGCGGGCAGCCTCGAAGCCTGCCTAATGGGGCCTTCAATTATATCACCCCAAGGGGGGTGAACACCTACCAGTCCCGTATCCAGTACTACTGCCGGGAACCGTATTACAAGATGAAGACCAGAGATGGTAACAGCGAATCCGAGCGAGGTAGGGACCCATGCAAATGGCAGTTTTCTCCCTTCTATCTGCTGGAGACATCTGAGATTTCTTCCAATAGAATCCCTAAGGAATATATATCAAGGTATCTGCCCAAGACACTGGCTTCAGGGGCCTAAAGTACAGTGCCTAGAGGCATCTAGTAAGGTTGAAGAAGGAGGCACCTGAGTGATACAAAGAAAGACTTGAATCTCATAAACAGCTGGCTCCCTTTTACCACCACCACCACCACCACCATCGCCACCACCACCATCACCATTGCCACCACCACCACCATCATCACCCTCACCACCATCACCATTATCACAACCATCACTACCACCACCCCCACTTCCAACATCACCACCACCACCACAACAATCACCATCACCACCACAATCACCATCACCACTATACCACCACTACTACCATCACTACCATCACTACCATCACCACCACTACCAATAACAAAAAGTCATCATCGCTACCAACAACACCAACATCAGCACAATCACCACCATTACTACCATCACCAACACCACCACAACCATCGTCACCACTATAGCTATATCAGTGGGACTTCCCCCTGCGTTCTCCCCACATACCCCCTTCAGGTTGCTATGTTGTGGTTTTTTGCATTTAGTTTTACTAAATGACTCTCAAATACACCTATGGGTATCTTTAAGACACTTTCTAAATGAAAGAAATCACATGCTTTCTAGGTTTGAAACATGCAAGAAAGGAAAAATATCTTATTATAGGTTATATATGGTATTATTTAAGAGCTGGATTTGAAGTCAGGCATACCTCATGTTGCATCTTAGTTCTAGAACTTAGAAGTTATATGACCTTGTGTAAATTATTTAAGCTTAGTTTCCTTGCCTATGAAATTAGGGTAATAATGCATACCTGCAAGTGTCACTGTGGCACTTAAATGAAATAATGCAGATAAAGTGCTTAGCAACAAGCATGGTACATTGTCAGCAATCAGAAAATGCAGTTACCATTTTTAGCTATAATCCCACTACCAAGATACAGTCATGGATAAGACTGTAATGTTTGTGTCTGTTTTCACAAATAGGGATCACATCAAACATATAGTTAAGTATTCTGATATTTTCACATAACATTAAAACAACAATATATGAATGGAGCCTCTTAACACCTTTGATATTCCATCCTGATATATTTGAACCTTTCCCTTGATCCTTGTCCATGCTCCCCAGTCCTGTCCAACATAGTCAGGGCTCATTGGCCTCTGCGACCTGGTTTTCCTGCCATCCACCTCTCAATCTGATCATAGCCCCCTCTCCCTCAGGGATGTATACATGCACAGCCCAAGGCATTTGGAAGAATGAACAGGAAGGAGAGAAGATTCCTCGGTGTTTGCCAGGTGAGTGGAAACCCCCTAAGCCCATCCTCAGTGATTTTCCACTTTGCAGGGCCTCATAAAAAGCATTCACAGAGAATGGAGACAAAGCGAGTGGAGAGACACTCCAGCCTGAAGTTGAAAATAGACCTGAGGAGTCAGGGAAAAAGAGGGGAGATGCTCCAGGAAAAAGGGAGACAGAGACCCACAGAACTGGATGCAGTCCTGGCATTCCAGGATTGTCACTAAGCAGATGAGAAATCAGGGAATAAAAACAGCAAGAAAAACCCCAGGAAGAAATAAACAAGAAAAAGGAGAAGAAGGGGACAATAGGTCAGAGATGGGGCTTTTGGAATGGGAGGAGAAAGAGCCAGTAAGCGCTGATGAAAGGGAAACTGACCACAGGAGGGAAAAGGGGGTGACTGGAGCTGACTTGTCCTTGCTTTCACCGCCTCTCTTCTCCAGTGTGTGGGAAACCAGTCCACCCTGTGGAAGAGAATCAGCGCATCATTGGAGGGCTAAAAGCAAAGATGGGCAACTTCCCCTGGCAGGCGTTCACCAACATCCATGGGCGAGGAGGTGGAGCTCTGCTGGGCGACCGCTGGATCCTCACTGCTGCCCACACCCTCTACCCCAAGGAACACAACACACAAACCAATGCCTCCGTGGATGTGTTCCTGGGCCACATAAACATAGAAGAGATCACAAAACTGGCAAACCACCCTGTCCGCAGGGTCAGCATCCACCCAGACTACCGCCAGGATGAGTCCCACAATTTTGAGGGGGATATCGCCCTCCTAGAACTGGAAAATAGTGTCACCCTGGGCCCCAACCTCCTCCCCATCTGCCTCCCTGACAACGAGACCTTCTATGACAACGGTCTCATGGGCTATGTCAGTGGTTTTGGGATAATGGAGGAGAGGATTGCAAACAACCTCAGGTTTGTCCGCCTGCCGGTAGCTGAGCGAAAGACATGCGAGAGCTGGCTCCGGGGTAAACAAAGGAAAGACGTGTTTTCTCAAAACATGTTCTGTGCTGGGGACCCGACTCTAAAGCAGGATGCGTGTCAAGGGGATAGTGGAGGGGTCTTTGCAGTGAGAGATACCAACAATGACCGCTGGGTGGCCACTGGCATTGTATCCTGGGGCATCGGGTGTAGCAGGGGGTACGGCTTCTACACCAAATTACTCAACTACGTGGACTGGATCAAGAAAGAGATGGAGGAGGAGGGCTGAGCCCAGAATTCACTTGGTCAGAATCCAGAGAGCAGTGTATATATAAAAAAATTATCTGACATTGTTTATAACCACTAAGAATCCACATTAAAATCACTGATGCAGAAAGACACTGTGTGAAATAAATTCTCTTTTCTATAATCCCATGCACATTCTTCACTTGAAACAACCCAAAGGTCACCTTTCTTTCCTCTAAAGGTTGCAGAAGATGTATTCTACAATCTCTAGTTATCACTGTCCTATTTTTTTTTAAGATTTTATTGGGGAATTGGGGTAGGGGAACAGAGAAGTTGCTGTCCTTTTGTTCTTCAGTCTAGTTGTGGAGGACGTTGCTTCACTGGCCCATGTTGGTATTGTAATCATTGTGCTCTTCCTGGGTGAGGCAATCAGTCGCCCGCCATTGGACGGCCACTCACGCCGGCTGCCAGCCACTCACAGTAGCAGGGCAGCCCACTGCAGCAGAGGCTGCAGCCTATGCCTTCGCAGGCAACTCACAGCAGCCCAGCTCCAGGTTGAGACGTTGTTCACCACCTCAGCTGTAGAGGGTGCAGAGTCACTGGCCTACATGTGGGATCCGAACCGGGGCCCTGCTGCCCAGAGCTGGCATCCCAAGCCAACTTCCAACCAACGCACCACTCAGCTGGCCCTGGGTAATTAAATAAAACTCTTTCCAAATAAAATTTTATGAGAAATTCCAATGTGTAAAATAAGTTAAAAGCAGTATTTGATCAGTATAAAAATATTTAGTAAGGCCATATTTAAAACATTTACTTAAGAGGGCAATGAGCACTATTAAGTTTATGCACAAAAACGCACATTTACAATTAGGGTTGTAGATTATTTATTTCTGTATTTTCTTTTGATTATACAATATGAAGAAAATCCTGATTTTCCCATATACATAGTTGCAAATATAACAGCTTTTTTAATAGCTCCAATTTCAAAATATTCCTTAAAAGAGGAGTAAATTTTTGTTTCCAAAGTGAATCATTAACAATATTTCTAAGTAACCTATATTCCTTAAGATACATGTAAAGGTCAGAGAAGGACCAAAAGCTTGGAATAAGCATAGTAAGTATTTATAATAGAACATTATCATGATGGTATTGCACAACTGATTCTTCTCAACTTGTTTGAATAACTTTACATAAGCCAACACACACAGGCCTGAATTTAAGACCAGTGCAGCATTAAAACCTTACCAAGTAAAGACGAGTTTTTAAATTCAAATGCAGGCCCACAACCCCTAATCTGATCCTCAGGGCCAAGTGCCTTTCAACACTCAAGATTTTACAGATTTCAGAAATGTAATATATTACCAGGTAATGTCCCCAGCAGGGTCTAGGGCGGCATCCTGTAATAAAACAAATAAATAATTCTTCTGAAAAACATTTCAATATGTGAGATAAATACTCCAAATTGCAACCCATCAGCTCAGGTCAGATTTTGTCACTAAATAAATTTTGGTGCCAAACTTATTAAAACACTTTCAGTTTTTAAGAGCACTTGAGATGTCAGGATTATGGATTGCAGGAGTCTGGACTTGTCCAGGTGTTATAGAAATGACAGGAAAACTTTTCATATAGTCAACACAAAAGCATACACAAATGGTGAGCAGTACATTTGAGGAGCATATGTTGACTGTAGTTTTCTTAGTATAATAATGAGAAATGTTTTCAGAAGTGAAGCACCTCCAGGATTCTAATGGAGGTGAGAATGGAGTGGGTGAAGGAGATGGAGGTGGTGAAAACGAAAGCTAAAACTAAAAAATTTAATTATATTATGTCTAAGGCTCCTGGCAAAATTAAGATTCTAAGAACTTTGTCCTTATTGTGATTACCAAGGTGACCCAGGACAGTCCAATGACCGTTCTGACGTGCTTGGTTTCCATTCCCCTCCTCCATAGTTATGTGTATTTTATCCTTCAAATGCACTGGAGTAGAAAAATAAGTACAAAACCAATGCCATATGAATAGACAATTGACAGAAAAGAAAATACAAATTGCTTTTGGGCTTCAAGGCTTAACTTAACTCATAAGGAAAATATTTAAATTAAGATACGACTTCTACCTATAAGATTGGCAAACATAATATACTATGCTGATGAAGACACAGAGAAAATTGTCACTCATGTGTTACTTTTTTGGAATGTAAATTGGTACAAACTCAAAAGAGAGCAATTTGGCAACATATAATCAAAATTACAAATGCATATGCCTTTGACGCAGCAACTTCACATCTAGGAATTTTCCCCACAGATATCCTCACATATGAGATAAATAACATGTGTATAAGAATAGTCACTGCAGCATTGTCTACAATAGAAAAGTATTCAAATCCTGAATTCTGCAAGGTCTGGTCATAAAGTTACAAGTAAATTATGAAACATCCAAATAATGGTATACAATGTAGCCAGTCAACTTCCAATATAAATAAATGAAAAAAGTAAGAAACAGAACAGTGTATATAAAATATTGTCACTTGAATAAAAAATAAGAGTGGACACACGAGGTCTGACAATTAAGTTCACAAACTCACTGTAGAAAAAGTGCTACATACTTCATTGCTGAATATCACTACAGTCACCTTTGAAGTACTCCCCTTGGGAAGCTATGCACCAATGCCAGAGCCTAGTCTACCATTCAAAGCAACTTTGGAACTCTTTTTCTGGAATGGCCATTAGAGCTGTCATCGTGTTACCCTTTATATCCTGAATGTCATCAAAATGTCTTCCTTTCAATATTTCCTTTATCTTTGGGTAAAGAAAGAGGTCATTGGGGGCCAGATCAGGTGTGTAGGGAGGGTGTTCCAATACAGTTATTTGTTTACTGGCTAAAAACTCCCTCACAGACAGTGCCGTGTGAGCTAGTGCATTGTTGTGATGCAACAGCCATGAATTGTTGGCAAAAAGTTCAGGTCATCTAACTTTTTCATGCAGCCTTTTCAGCACTTCCAAATAGTAAACTTGGTTAACTGTTTTTCCAGTTAGTACAAATTCATAATGAATAATCCCTCTGATATCAAAAAAGGTTAGCAACCTAATTGCAACAAAGCTTGCAATCTTAATTGTCAGATCTCGTATATTGCTTTTATATGAATAAAATATTGCTGGAAGGATATATAAGAAACAGTGGTGGTCTTTGGGGAGGACAGGAGTGAGAAGAAAACTTATTATTATATACTCTTTTCTTTTTAAATAATCCAAAAACTTTATTGACCTATAACCTGATTAGAATATGCCAAATGAGAATCAATATTGTACAGAAAGTTATACAGAATTTTTTACATAGAAAACTTTACTCACTGTATGCTCTTTTGCTCTTCCAAATTTTGAGCCATGTACATGTCTTATCTATTTAAAAAAATAAAGAGACAAAGCTCTATTAAAATATTTTTTAATTAAAAAATGTTTAAAAGAGTAGCTCATTGAGAAGGTTGACATTTAACAAAGGATGAAGAAAGTTAAATACTCAGAGTCAAAGTTAAATAAGCATTCCAGGAAGAGGGAACAGCCAGTGCAAAACCCTGAGGCAAGAACATGCTTGAAATTGCAAAGGCAGCCAGTGCAGAATAATATGAAAGGCTCACTCTGGCTGCTGAATTCAGGTCAGACTATACATGGAAAAGAGCATAAAAGAAACCAGTTAGGAGGCAATTGTGGTATGGTAATCCAGGTAAGAAGTGATGGTAGATCAGATCAGGTGGTAGCAGTAGAGGCAATGCAAAGTGGTAATATTATGGATAACATTTGAAGGGAGAGCCAAAAGATTTCCTGATGGAGTAAATATTGGAGAGGGATGGGGAAAAGGGATAAGTCAATTAAATGCTAAAAATTACAAGAGGTTTGATGAAAAACATGAGAAGTTCTGTTTTGGACATGTTTAGTTTCAGGTGCGTATTATATTAGGGCCAAGATGGGGTAAGAGGGGTCAGATTTCCCCTCCCACTGGAAACGAGCAATCAACAGCAATCACCAAAAACCATTAAATATATGAAATAACAGCTTTCAAGACATGCGACTTCAGGTAACAAAGGACAATGATCTCTGAGAAACAACCTTACGATTGCCCCAGCTTACTGCCTTGAGAGGGTTACCAAGCTGAAGAACTGGAAGGAGAAGCCCAGGTAGGGCTCAGGTGACTCCCTGAGTGAGGAGACAGAACCAAAAGTGCACAGAGACCAAGGCCATTAAAGCTCACAGGACTGATTATCAGAGAGGAGAAAGCAACACTTAAAGAACTCCAGAGGGGCCAGTCGAGTGGCGCGTTGGTTAAGAGCTGGCTTGGGATGCCAGAGGGCCCCGGTTCGGATCCCACATATGAGGGCCAGTGACACTGCCCTCCACAGCTAAGATGCTGAACAACAGCTCAACCTGGAGCTGGGCTGCCGTGAGTCACCGGCGCTGGTGTAAGCTGTAGCCCCTGCTGCAGTGGGTTGCCATGGGCTACCATGTGTAGCCAACAGCCATCCAGAAGCCAGTGACTGACCTGCCTCGCCCAGGAAGAGCACAATGGTGGTGCCAACTTGGGCCAGTGAAGCAACGTCCTCTACAACTAGACTGAAGAACAAAAAGACAGTAACTTGTCTATTCCCCTTCCCCCAATTCCCCAGTGCTGTTCCCATCCCCCAATTCCCCAATAAAAATCTTTAAAAAAAAAAAAAAAGAAAGAAAGAACTCCAGAGATCTAACAGAAGATTCCTGTGTGAGGAAATGACTCAAGGATAGAGAGCAAGAGCCCTATGAGATGACTAGAGGGAATAGTCCCCAGCAACCACCAAGACTGGGGGCAGTGCCTGATCCCACCAGCCAGATTGGAAAACCTCAGAATTCATGAGGCATTGGGTAAGACATGCAGAAGGGTCTTGCCTCAGTAGAAGGGAACAATTCACCCTAGATTAAATGCTGTTTTGGTTCCGTCTAACAAATGTTAAAAACAAGACCTTAAAGGACCAAACTGTTTCTAAGTAACTTAACTGAGTCCCAGAACAACACTCAAAAATATTTATAGAATTACAAAAATATCCAGCACCCTACAAGATAAATCACAAAGTCTGGAAGCTAATCAAAGAATAAGAAGCACACAAAGAAGTAGGAAAATATAATCCATAATGAGGAGAAAAATCCATCAAAACCAAAAGTGACAAAATATAAAAATTAGCAGACTAGGACATTAAAACAATTGTTATAACGTATTTGTGTGTACAAAAAGTTAAATAATATGATCCCATTCATGTATTTTAGCTTTTACTTCCCTGCCTTTGAGGTCAAATTCATAAAATGCTCTTTGAACCCAAGGTCCATAAGTTTCGTACCTATGTTTTCTTCTATGCAGTTCATTGTTTCAGGTCTTATGTTTAGGTCTTTGATCTATTTTGAGTTGATTTTGGTACATGGTGACAGGTAGAAGTCTAGTTTCATTCTTTTGCAGATGGCTTTCCAACTCTCCCAGCACCATTTATTGAAGAGGCTGTCTCTTCTCCATTGTATGGTTTTGGTTTCTTTGTCGAAAATTATCTGTCCATATTTATGTAGGTTTATTTATAGATTCTCAATTCTATTTCATTGGTCTGTGTTTCTGTTTTTCTGCCAATACCATACTACTTTGATTATTGCTGGCCTGTAGTACAAGCTGAAGTCAGGGAATGTGATACCTCCAGCATTGTTCTTTGTTCTTAGGATTGCTTTGGCTATTCGGGGTCTTTTGTGGTTCTATACAAATCTGATCTTTTTTTGTTCTATTTCTTTAAAAAATACCATTGGGATTTTGATGGGGATTGCATTAAATCTGTATACTGCTTTGGGTAATATGGCCATTTTAACTATGTTGATTCTTCCAATCCATGAACATGGAATGTCTTTCCATTTCTTTGTGTCTTCTTCAATTTCTTTTAAAAATGTCTTATAGTTTTCAGTATAGTTCATTGCAGCTTTATTTACGGTGGTCAAGACATAGAAACAACCAAAGTGTCCTTTGATAGATGATTGGATAAAGAAATTGTGGCATATATACACAATGGAATACTATTCTGTCATAAGAAAAGATGAAATAGTGCCATTTGCAACAACATGGATGGATTTTGAGATTATAATGCTAAGCAAAATAACTCAGATAGAAAAAATTGAGAACCATATGATTTCACTGATATGTGGTATATAAAACTGAAAAAAAACAAAAAAGAACAAGAAAAACAAATAAAGAAACAAAACTCATAGACACAGACAATAATTTAGTGGTTACCAGAGGGTAAGGCTCTGGGGAGGCGGGTGATAGATGAGAGTAAAGGGGATCAAATATATGGTGATGGAAAGAGAACTGACTCCAGTTGGTGAACACACAATGTGATATACAGATAATGTCCTACAAAATTGTACACCTAGGGCCGGCCGAGTGGCTCAATTGGTTAAGAGCTCGCTCAAGAGTGTGAGCTCTGGGGCCGGCCAAGTGGCGCGATGGTTAAGAACTGGCTTGGGAAGCCAGAGGGCCCCGGTTCGGATCCCACATATGAGGGCCAGTGACACTGCCCTCCACAGCTAAGATGCTGAACAACAGCTCA
>NW_017732089.1:170271-174401 GCF_001890085.2 Hipposideros armiger
CCGGGAAGAGCGCAATGATGGTGCCAACTTGGGCCAGTGAAGCAACATCCTCCTCAACTAGACAGAAGAACAAAAAGGACAGCAACTTGTCTGTTCCTGTTCCCCCAATTCCCCAATAAAAATCTTTAAAAAAAAAAAAAAGAGTGTGAGCTCTGAGCAACAGTGGTTCTAGTCCCGGTCCGAGCTGAGCTTCCGCTAAGCTGCCAACAGGTAGCAAGATGGCTCAGCTAAAAATAAATAAATAAATAAATAATAAAGTTGGCTTTAAAAAAAAAACAAAAAAAAATTGTACACCTGAAATCTATGTAACTTTGCTAACAATTGTCACCCCGATAAACTTTAATTTTAAAAAATACATAAATAAATGTCTATTAGACACCCAAGGAGAGATGCTGAATAGGTTGTTTGATGTATACATTTGGAGTTGAGTGAAGACGTCTGAGCTAAAAATGTAAATTTCAGAGTGATTGGTACGTATATCAATGAATGTTTAAACCACAAGCTTAAATGAAGCCACCAAGGGAGTGAAGTTGAATAGAATAGAGAAAAGGACCAAGGACCATGCCCTGAGGCATGCCAGTATTAAAAGTCTGGAGGAGTAGAAAAAAATCAGCAAAGGAGTCTTAGAAATAGTGATTGTTATGATGAATGGTTGTGTTCCATCAAAATTTATATGTTCACATCCTAACTCCCAGCATGAGGGTATTTGCCGGTGGGGGCCTGTGGGAACTATTAAATTTAGAGGACATCATGAGGGTAGAGCCCTCAGGATGTGATCAGTGTCTGTATAAGAAGAGGAAGCTCTCTCTACATACATATGCACCAAGGACAGGCCATGTGAGCACATAGTGAGGCGGCTATTTACAAGCCAGGTAAAGGAACCTCACAAAGAACCAAATCTGCCAGCACCTTGATTTTGGACTTCTCAGCTTCCAGAACTGTGAGAAATAAATGTCTATTGTTTAAGCCACCCAGTGTATGGTATTTTGTTATAGCAGCCTGAGCTGATTAAGATAGTGACAATTGAGGTAGGAGGAAAACTTGGAGAGTTCAGAATTTTGGAAGCCAAGGAAAGAAATTGCATCAAGGCAAAGGGGTGATCAATTGATCGATTTGGCAAATGTTGCTTATAAGTCCAGATGAAGACTGAATATCAGAAGATGGCCGAATAGGTACACACTGTGCTTGCCTCCTTCCACAACCACATAAAAATCACAACTAAATCATAGAACAACCATCCTTGAGGCCCATCTGAAGACTAGCTGAACAAAGCTCTTATAACCAAGGATATAAAAAAGAAGCCACATTGATGCTGGTAACAAGGGCAAAGATGCAAAACTGGCTGGTACCAAACCCATGTGTGGCAGTTAAGAATCAAGAGGGATAACTCAGCTGTGGAAGTCCCCCTGAGGAGCAAGCAGTCTCAGCCCCACACAGGCTTCTCAGCCCAGACCACCAGTGCTGAGAAGAGGAATCCTCACAACATCTGGCTGTGAAAACAAGCAGGGATTCCATCCAGGTGAGATGGAGGGCTGCAGGAGTCCCAGGTGTTCCTCTTAAAGGGCCCATGCACGGACTTACTCTCTGACTCACACACTCACTTTGAGCACCAGCACTGGACAGCGGTTCAAAAAGTGTCAGGAACAAATGGGGAGGAACTGAATTGTCTGGCTTCAGGGTAGAGGCTGAAGAGGCAAGAGTTCCTCTGCTGAGCCCTACCACCACAGTGCTGCTGCTGGTCATTATTGTTCCTTTGCTGAGCCCTCCCAAAACCCAGCCTGCAGGCACAGGCAGGTGCCAATTCTGAGTCTGCCACCTTGGTGATTCCCTGAGAACCCTCCCCACCCAACTAACACACAGGCTGGAGCCTGTTTCAGTGGCTGTTACTCACAAGCAGCTGGCCTTGGCCCATCCTGTAGACTTTCTTAAAATTTCTGAAAGGTCCACAAACCCCAAACAAGAAGCAACTGGCCTCAGTGTGCCCTGAACCTCTTGCTAAGTGGTCCCCAGCTCAGCACTGGTGGCAGCCAGCCTCAGTTCACAGCATAGCTTCTCCCAGGCACCTCCAAGCCCAGCACAGGTAGCTATGAACCACAGATCACTTTCAGGTCCTACCAGTTGGCTTCAGGCTAGGCACAGGCAGCAGTTGACCTGGACCTGCACCAGAGCCACCCCCAAGAGGCCCCAGAAATAACACACCCAGTGACCAGCTTCAGACCACACCAGAGCACCATAAACTAGCCACAAGTGATACATCCAAGAGCTGGACTCAGCAGGCACCAGAGCCCTGCTACAGTGAATCCCATTCTGTGGGGTCAGCCCCCATACAACAGATCATCTGCTGTAGTCACAGCCAGTCCCCACAGACAGTCAGCCGGAAGATCAATTTAACTCACTGATATGCCAACAGCAACCAAGGCTCAACTACAACAGGAGGGTACACACAACCCACACAAGGGACACTCATGGAGAACCTGGCTCAGTGTCCAGGGAAACTGTGGCACTGGGCCCCACAGGACACCTATTACATAAGGCCATCCTGCAAGACTTGGAGATGTAGCAGATCTATCTAATATGTAGAAACACAGGGATACAGCCAAAATGAGGATACAAAGAAACATGTCCCAAATGAAAGAGCAGGACAAAACTCCAGAAAAAAACCTAAACAACATGGAGGTAAGCAATCTACCAGATACAGAGTTGAAAACACTGATTATAAGGATGTTCAATGAACTTAGGGGCAGAATAGATTAACTCAGTGAGAACTTCAATAAAGAGATCGTAAACATTAAAAAGGAGATAGAAAACATAAAAAAAGAAATCACAAATACGATAACTGAAATGAAGAATACATTAGATGGAATCAACAGCAGATTAGATGAAGCAGAGGATAGAATCAGCGGTTTGGAAAACAAGGTAATGGAAAACACCCAATTGAAACAGCAGAAAGAAAAAAAAATTTTTAATGAGGATAATTTAAGGGGCCACTGAGACAACATCAAGCATACCAACATTCACACCATAGGGATACTAGAAAGAGAAGAGAGAGAGCAAAGGATTGAAAACATACTTTTTTTAAATGATGGAAAACTTCCCTAACCTGGTGAAGGAAATAGACATACAAGTCCAGAAAGCACAGAGACTCTCAAACAAGATGAACCCAAAGAGGCCCACACCAAGACACATCATAATTAAAATGCCAAATGTTAAAAACGAAGAATCTTAAAAGCAGCAAGAGAAAAGCCATTAGTGACCTACGAGGGAGCTCCCATAAGACTGTCAGCTAATTTCTCAACAGAAATTTTGCAGACTAGAAGAGACTGGCATGAAATATTCAAAGTGAATGAAAGCAAGGACCTACAACCAAGATTACTCAACCCAGCAAGGCTATCATTTAGAATCAAAGGAGAGATAAAGCTTCTCAGACAAGAAAAAGCTAAAGGAGTTCAACACCACCAAACCAATATTACAAGAAATGTTAAAGGATCTTCTTTGAGAAGAAGAAATCAAAAATATAAATAATAAAATGGCAATAACCATAAATCAATCAATAATCACTTTAAAAGGAAATGAATTAAATGCTCCAATCAAAAGACGTACAGTGGCTGAATGGATAAGAAAGTAAGACCTACACATATGCTGCCTACAAGAGTCCCACTTCGGATTGAAAAATACACAGAGACTGCAAATGGAAATGGAAAAAAGACTGGGGTAGCAATACTTACACCAGACAAAATAGACTTAAAAACAAAGGCTATAACTAGGTTTTGATATTATACTATACTTACATAGGATGTAATCATATAGCAAACTGGTGAAGTGTATACAGGTCCTCTATGTACCATCTTTGCGATTCCCTGTGAATCTATATTTCAAAAGAAATTATTTTTTTTAACCGTCACTTAAAAAATAATGGCCAAGGGCCGGCTGAGTGGTTCAGTTGGTTAAGAGCTCGCTCAAGAGTGCGAGCTCTGAGCAACAGCAGTTCGATTCCCAGCCCGAGCTGAGCTGCCGCTGAGCTGCCAACAGGTGGCAGGATGGCTCAGCTAAAAAAATTAAATAAATAAATAAATAATGGCCGAGTTTGTAGATTTGATCAAGATTAAATAGTTTTCTCTAACCCACTTTCA
>NW_017732089.1:174801-177160 GCF_001890085.2 Hipposideros armiger
AGCAATGTCCTCCACAACTAGACTGAAGAACAAAACGACAGCAACTTGTCTGTTCCCCTTCCCCCAATTCCCCAGCATTGTTCCCATCCCCCCAATTCCCCAATAAAAAAAAAATCTTTAAAAAAAAAAAAAGAGTGCAAGCTCTGAGCAACAGCGGTTCGATGCCTGGCCGGAGCTGAGCTGCGGCTGAACTGCCAACAGGTGGCAGGATGGCTCAGCTTAATTAATTAATTAATTAATTAAAATTTAAAAAGAAAACATTAGCCTTCAATGACACATTAGATCATATGGTCTTAGCAGAAACATACAGAACATTCCATCCAAAAGCAAAAGACAATTTTACATTTTTGTGGATGACATGATAATATATATAGAAAACCCTAAAGATGCCACCAAAAAAGATTGTTAGAACTAATAAATGAATTCAGTGAAGTTGCAGGATATAAAGTCAACATACAAATATCAGTTGTGTTTCTATACACTAACAACAAACTATCAGAAAGAGAAATTAAGAAAACAATTCCATTTCTGATAGCATCAAAAACAATAATATGCTTAAGAATAAATTTAATCAAGGAGGTGAAAGATCTATACACTGAAAACTATAAAACATTGATGAAAAAAAATGAAGACACAAATGAAGGAAAGCTATTCCAAGCTCATGGATTGGAAGAATTAATATTGTTAAAATGTCCGTACTACCCAAAGCTATCTATAGATTCAATGCAGTCCCTATAGAAATTCCAACGGCTTTTGCACAGAAATAGAAAAAACAATCCTAAAATTTGTGTAGAATCACAAAAGACCCTGAATAGCCAAAGCAATCTTGAAAAAGAATAAAACTGGAGGCGTCACACGTCCTGATTTCAAACTATATTACAAAGCTATGGTAATCAAAACAGTATGGTATTGGAATAAAAACAGACACATAGATCAGTGAAACAGGATACAGAGCCTAGAAATAAATCCACACATATATGGCAAATTAATTTTTCAGAAAAGAGCCAAAAATATACAATATAGAAAGGATAATTTATTCAATAGATGTTGTTGGAAAAACTAGATTGCCACATGTAAAATAATTAAACTAGACCCCTATCTTAGACCACACACAAAAATTAACTAAAAAAAAAAGTTGTTAATCCTAAAGACTTGAATGTAAGACCTGAAACCATAAAGCTAGAAGAAAACATAGAGAGTAAACTCCTTGACATTGGTCTTGGCAGTGATTTTTTTTTATTTGACACCAAAAGCAAAGAAAACAAAAACAAAAATAAACAACTGAGACTACACCAAACTAAAAAACTTCTGTTCAGCAAAGGAAACCATCAACAAAATGAAAAGACAGCCTACCAGATGGGAGAGAATATTTGCAAACCACATATTGGGGTTGATATCCAAAATATACAAGGAACTCACAGAACTCAATAGTGAAAAAGGAAATAACCCAATTTAAAAATGGACAAAGAACCTGAATAGAAATTTTTTCAAAGAAGACATACGAATGGCCAACACGTACATGAAAAGTTGCTCAGCATCACTAATCATCAAAAAGATGCAAGTCAAAGCACAATGAAATATTACACAACATCTGTTAGGATGGCTATTATCAAAAAGACAAGAAATAACAAATGCTGGCAAGGATGTGGAGAAAAGAGAACATTCGTGCAGTGTCGTTGGGAATGTGAACTGGCACAGCACTATGCAAAACAGTATGGAGTTTTCTCAAGAAATTAAAAACAGAACTTAACCCATGATTCAGCAATCCCACTTCTGGGTATATAGCCAAAGGAAATGAAACCATTATCTCAAAGAGATATCTGTATTCCCATGTTTATTTCAGCATTATTCACAATAGCCAAGGTATGGAAACAACCTAAGTGTTCATCAACAGATGAATGGATCAAGAAAATACTATATATATGGTGGCTGGATGGCTCAGTTGGTTAGAGCACATGCTCTTAACAACAAGGTTGCCAGTTCGACTCCTGCATGGGATGGTGGGCTGCACCCCCTGCAACTATTGGGTTGTTGGAAAACTCATGACGCGGTTTTGCAACAAAAAACATACAAAAAATACGTCATGGGAATGGGGGATGGGAATAAAAAAATAATAATAAAATAAATAAATAAATAATAAAAAAATACGTCATGACTTTTCCAATAACCCAATAGATTGAAAACAGCGGCTGGACTTGAAGCTGAGCTTGCACCCTCCACAAGATTGAAAGACAACAACTTGACTTGGAGCTGATGGGTCCTGGAAAAACACATTGTTCCCCAATAAAGTTTAAAAAAAAAAAGAACATTATATATATATATATATATATATATATATATATATATATATATATATATA
>NW_017732089.1:177820-187434 GCF_001890085.2 Hipposideros armiger
TCCAGAAGCCAGCGACTGATCTGCCTTGGCCGGGAAGAGCGCAATGATGGTGCCAACTTGGGCCAGTGAAGCAACGTCCTCCACAACTAGACTGAAGAACAACAGGACAGCAACTTGTCTGTCCCCCTTGCCCTGATTCCCCAACACTGTTCCCCTCCCACCAATTCCCCAATAAAAATCTTTAAAAAAAAAAAAAAAGAAGAAGAAGAAGGAAATCTTGGGCCGGCTGAGTAGCGCATCGGTTAGGAGTTGGCTTGGGACGCCAGCTCTGAGCAGCAGGGCCCCAGTTCCGATCCCACATGCAGGCCAGTGACGCTGCGCCCTCTACAGCTAAGATGGTGAACAACAGCTCAACCTGGAGCTGGGCTGCTATGAGTCACCAGCGACAACAGTGTAGGCTGCAGTGGGACTGGCTGGCAGCAGGCGTGAGCTTTCGTGAGCCGCCGTGAGCGACCATTCAATGGCCAGTGAGTGATTGCCTCACCAGGGAAGAGCGCAATGATAATACCAACATGGGCCAGTGAAGTGACGTCCTCCACAACTAAACTAAAGAACAAAAAGGACAGCAACTTGTCTGTCCCCCTTCCCTGATTCCCCAACACTGTTCCCCTCCCCCAATTCCCCAATAAAATCTTTTTAAAAAAGAAAACAAAAAGGAGGAAATTCTGTCTTTAGTGACAACATGGATGAATCTGGCATAGTCAGTGCGCAACAAGGTTGACAGTTCGACTCTCTCCCTCCCCCCCAAAACTAGATTGAAAGTGGCAACTAAACTTAGAGCTGAGCTTTCGCCCTCTACAACTAAGATTGAAGGACAACAACTTGACTTGGAGCTAATGGGTCCTGAGAAACACTGTATCCCCAATAAAAAAAAAAATCTTAAAAAAAATTTATTTGTCAATTATACCTAAATAAAGCTGAAAAATAATTTTCTCGTATTTTTAATTTTAAGAACGAACAGATATGCAGAAAGTATAAAGTCCTATTTCCACAGAATGTATTTCTGATTTGAGGAATCATGATAAAAGCAACTATAGAAAGTCCCAAAATTTCTGTAGCCCCTTCTGGGCTAGTCCAGTTTCAACTAGGTCCTTCTTGTCAAGTCCTCTTTGCCTCTGGGCACCTTTTCTCCCTGGCATGAGTTGCCGATCCACCAGTCCATTTTCTTCTGACCAAAGAAATGTGACATTCACCTGCTTTAAAAAGTTAAGTCCTTCCCTGAGTTCCAGGTGAAGCAAACATACATTGTTCCCAAGTAACTTGCAAAGCAGTATGATTGATACCCTTTTATTAAAGCCACAATGAATGAATGAATTTCTAGGCCTTTGTGATAAGCCTTTCCCAGCTCTGATGATTCATTTAGAACCCCTCCCTGCCATTTACCCAAGGAAATGTTATTGTTGTATAGTTAACCATGCAAAACCACACCCATCCCACTGTGCAAGGCAGCAGTACTGAGGGGGTTTTTTCACCTATCAACAAGAGCAGAACCCAAACAGACTGACAATTCTCTCTGGCAGGGCTGAAATTCCTTTTTCTATTACTTATCAAATTCCAGGTTAATTTTCTTTCTATTATTCTAATTATTATAAATAAGAAGGAACATTTCTACATCACAAGTATGTTTCTTATTTATCCAATTCTTCTTTCTCTAGAGCAGCGGTTCTCAACCTGTGGATCGCGACCCTTTTGAGGGTTGAACGACCCTTTCACAGGGGTCGCCTAAAACCATTGGAAAACAAAAAGATATTTACATTATGATTCATAACAGTAGCAAAATTACAGTTATACAGTAGCAATGAAAATAATTTTATGGTTGGGGTCACCACAACATGAGGAACTGTATAAGGGGTCGCGGCATTAGGAAGGTTGAGAACTGCTGCTCTAGAGGAATCTCCCTTCTCCTACCCAAAATACTATAGTTTAGGGTACACTGTCAATTCCATTGCACATGTAATGACAGACAGGTGGGGAAAGGTGATTACTAAGTATACAGTTAAGAAATAATGTAAATGGCTTTATGCTGCTTGGTTGACTTCACTCAGTCCTTCCAGGTGTTCCCTATTGTAATCTCCTTTGGTTCTTCAGATCTTTCGATTAGAATTCTGGTTACTTCATCATATGTTAAGCTCCAGTCTAAGGTCAACTGTTGAATTTAGCCCTTTTGGTCTATGGAAGATCAAAGTCCTTTTTTGATAGGCCCCTTTTGGCTTCTGGTAAAAGTTGCTCTCCTGAAAGCCACGTGTCACATCAAATAGACCAGAGTCCTCAGAACTCTTACTCTTAGTCTACAGCTTTTATTAGACACTCTGTTAGAGCAACTGCCACCCTAAGATAGCTCTCCTATCCTCTGTTTCAAAAATACTAGTCTCTATTGTGTGATTGTTTTTTATCACTAGTCATTTTGGGGGGAAGAGAAGTTTTCTAAAGCAGTTTCCATTCCCTTGGGGAAAAAAAATAGAAGGGAGAGCCTTTGGGTCCTTCCTCACTGGGACTTGCAGCTATAACATCTTGGTGCAGAGTTCAATCCAGAGAAGACGTTGTTACTTGACTGACAAATTAACTAAAACCACCAGAAAAGCAGAGAAAGCATGCTAAATTTTTATTTTTATTTTTTATTAAGTCATAACATTGTATTATACAAATGAGTACTAAAGGAAAATTAATTTTCAGGTGACATATTGAAGTAATTTATACCTCAAATTTTTATACTTAAAGAAGATCTTAAACAGCAAATTCTAACTGTTGTATGTGGATTTCTCAATGAAGTTCAGGTATGTTTGATGAGTTTTGAAAGCAGAACACAGTACCTTGTGTTAATGATATTCCTGTTAATCCACAATATACAGTAAATTTCATTTGGAAGAAAGGAGAAAAGCTGAATTCCCTGTTTTCATGATAATTAAATATTAGCTGGTAGATGCCTGAATTTCCATGACACAACAGCCCTCTCATCACACTCTCCTTCCATGGTGATGAGGTCTTGATGTGGAATAAAACAAGTCAGCCAGAACTGGGTTATAAACATGCTTTATTACAAGTAGATAGTAGACATTGAGAATGATAAAGTAAATGGAACTCTGAACAGGTAAAGGGGAAACAAAAAGTCAAAAATATGCCCAACAGTAAATTTCAGAGTCAGAACTGTAATACCAGGCAATCATTAGAAAAAGGGACTCCATGTGGAATAGTGCAAAATAGCAGTGCCCTTTCCGTGTTGTTATCCATAGTAGGTATTCAAGGGAGAGGAACTCACAGATTCAGACCACACTGAATGACCAACATAATGTTATGATAAAACACTGCCTCCAGCCATATATCCCATGTCTTCACTCAGTCATGGTGAAGTGATGGGAATATTGTGAAGAATGGAAAGCAACAGATTGGTTGTATCCCTTGGAAAGGCTGGAGATATGTGTATAGATTAGTCCATGCTGGGGGTACTATTTTCCTGCATAGTCTTCATTATCCAGTCTATGTAGTTCCTCACTCGTGTGTAGATCCCATAGGTCCCACATTGGGGGCCCCAGGACACCAGGCCAGCTACATAGAATTTGGAATCATCGGGGTACTTTACAGCAAAGGCCCCACCACTGTCCCCATCACAGCTATCAACACCCTTCTCTCCTCCAGCACAGATCATGTTATCAGTGAAAACATAGGTTTTTATATCAACTTTTGGATTTTTCGGCTTCACCTCCTTGCACTTTGATAAGGGTACAATGGGTATCTTTGCCCCTCTGAGCAAGATAACGTGATCTCTGTTTTCTATTTTGCCCCAGCCTGAGATCAGCCCCAGGCTTCCCACTGAGAGGCTGTATTCTGAAGAGGTGCCTGGCAGGCAGATAGGGGACACAGTGGGTCCCATTTTCACTGGGTCTCTCAGCCGCACTAGTGCAATGTCATTGTCAAAATTCTTCCGTGTATCCGGGTCATCCAGGAATTCCCAGCCAGGATGAATAAACACACGCTCAGCAGTGAGCATCTGGGCATTTTGCAGATCTGAATTACGCACTGAGGTAGACCCGACATACATTATTGGTTTCTGGGATGCCTCCACAACGTGGGCTGCTGTTAGCACCCAGTACTCATCAATGAGAGCCCCACCAGCCCGTGGACTCGAAAAGAAGACTTGCCAGGGAAATTTTTTAATATCTGTTCTGAATCCTCCAAATATCTTCCCTTTTCCTTCAAGGGTTTCACTGGGGATGCCACAGACTAGAAAGGAACAAGAACAAGGTGGGGAGAGAGCAGGAAATATATCACTGGCCTTCTGCAAATCCAAAACCATTCAAAAACCTGCTGAGCTTAGAGCTCTCTAACATAGTATAGTCAACCCTGTACTTAGTCAACCATCTCAATACCTGACGAATTCTGAACTTACATAAGGAACAAACATCCCATGTTGCCAATGCTACAAGCAGGCTTGTGGGAGAAACTGAGTAAACCAAGGCAATGTATGAATTACCAGTGCCTCACACTGTGGGACAGCTTGACTCAAGGCCCCTGTAGAGCCACACCTCACCCCAGGCTCGGCACATGGGGCTCAACTGGGTGGGAGCCACACTGGGAGATCCTTTCCTCATACAGATGGTAGGGGAGGCAAGCATCTACCTTCTTCTGAGGCCCAGATCAAACACTTAATCATCTTCTTTACTGAAGTCCTAATTGCCGCTGAGAACCTCCTAGTGCTCTATGGAAGTAGGGCAGAGAGAGCTTTCTCTTCCTTCATCTTACATCTCACTCCCCGTTGACTGCTTCCAGGTTCGATCACTTTGCTATTACTCAGTATAACTAAAACTGAATTGTATTTCAGATGAAGTTGGCTTAACTAAATCCCTCACTAGTCAACCTGAATGGACTCTGAGCTGAACATACTTGAGTTCAAAGCTTGCCACTGTCCTTTACTAACTCTGTGAACTTGCACTCAATTCACTCATCTGTAAAGTGGGACTTATAATACCTAACTTGTAGGGTTGTTGCAAGGACTTGAATGAGATAATAGATGCAATCAATTAGCTCTCGGTAACACTGTTGTTACTATCAGGAGTATTATCCTGGCTTTGCCTGAGAGCCTTCTCCTACTCAACTCTGATCTGCCTGCAGCCCTTCATTTCCTTTATTGTCTGTACCTCACTAAGCTAGACTCTGATAGGCCCAGATTGTTAAGTCCTTTCCCAAGATAATTACAGCTGCTTTCTGAAGGTGACCCCACTCACCTGCAACTGTGGCTATGGCCTCTACCCAAGACTGAGCCCTGATTACCTGGAACACATTTTGGCAGCTCTGTGCCCAGCAAGTCATTCACCCAGCTCCCATTTCCAGCGCAGCGATACTCCCCTGGAACAACACAAGGGACACAGGACACACTCACCACCACATCTTTTCTCTTCCATTCCCCCCTTCCATTGAGAGCTTCAGCTCCTCTGGGATTTGAGGAGGCGATCAGAGCAAATCAATTAGAAAAGAATCTTGAGAACATCTTCCAAACCATCTCTTTTACCTCTATACTGCCTAGGGAGGGAAAGGAATAGCCTTCAATACAGAAGGAAGATGGTTATGGTAAACATTGGGAAAGTGCTTCAAAAGGGAAAATGAAATTAATGAATTAAAATAAAATTTTAAAAGCAATGAAGTGGGACATGTTGTGTCTCATCCAGCCTTTCATCTAGTACTACCAAAGCCTCTCCATCAAGAAAGCCAGTCATGAGAAAGATCCAAGATGGGGAAGTGAATAAACACTGTGCATGTTTCCTCCCATGAACAAATTAAAATTACAACTAAATTATAGAACAATAAACCTAGCGAATCATCTGCAGTCTGGCTGAACAGAAGTTTTATAACTAAGGATATAAAGAAGAAGTCATGCCAAGACTGGTAGGAGGGAGCCGGCTGAGTGGCTTAATTGGTTAAGAGCACGAGCCCTGAGCAACAGGGTCACCGGTTCAATTCCCACATGGGCCAGTGAGCTGCGCCCAAGATGAGCTGCTGCTGAGCTGCCAAAAGATAGCAGGATGGCTCAGCTGGTGAGAGCGCGTGCTCCTAACAACAAGGTTGCTGGTTCGACTCCTGCATGGGATGGTGGGCTACGCCCACCTGCAACTAAGATTGAACACAGCACCTTGAGCTGAGTGGCAGAAAGCTGCCGATAGGCGGCTGGATGGCTGCTGGACTTGGAACTGAGCTAGTGTGCCCTCCACAACTAAGATTGAAGGACAACAACTTGGCTGTTCCCCTTCCCCAATTCCCCGACACTGTTAACCTTCCTCAATAAAATCTTTTAAAAAAAAGAAAGAAAGAAAGAAAAAGAAAAGAAAGACTGGTAGGAGGGACAGAAACATGAAACAGGCTGACCCCAAACCTCTGTGTGAAGGTTAAGAATCAGGAGGGAGCTCTCAGCCATGGAATTTTCCCCCAGAGGAGCAAGGGACCCCAGCCCCATACCAGGCTCCCCAGCCCAGAGTACTGGTGCCAGAAAGAGGAGCCCCCACAACATCTGGCTGTGAAAAACAGTGGGGATTCCAACAAAACAGTGGGGATGGAAAGCTGCAGGAAACCCAGGCATCCTCTTAAACAGACCACACACAGATGCTCTGTCCAGGCATTCCCCCTGGGCTCTGGCAGAGGGACAGTGACTCAGGGGACGTTGAAGTCATACAAGGGCCAGAGTAAGGTGTGTGGCTTCATAGCAAGGGCTGGAGGACAGTCACCATTTTCCCTGTGTGGAATCTTTCCTCCCATACAACTGGCGGAAAGCACCATCTTTCCTGTGATAAGCCCTCTCCCCACACCCATGACCAAATCTGAATCTGAATTGGTCTGGTGCGCTCCGCTGGGACCCTTTGCCACCCAACTCCTCCAATGCTGGAGACACTTTCTTGAGAGCAGCCAGCCCTGCTCATATTGCAGTCTTTCTTGGGAAACTATCAGAGTCCATGGGCCGCAGGCAAGCAGCGGCTGGCTTCAGTGTGCTCTGAGACTTTTGCTGCTGAGTAGCTCCAGGCTCAGCACTGGCACCAAAGTAGAGTCTACATTAACCTGGTGACCACAATTCTTCCAACTCTAATGACTCCCCGAGACCATGCCTCACCCAACTCACATACCATACAAGGCTTTATTAGTGGCTGAATCTTAAGGGAACCATCAGGTGGAAGCAGGACTTGGGGTACCCTGGATTTTTGCGAAGCTACCCCAGGCCTGACATTGGTGGCAGCTGTCCTCAGTTCGCAGCATGGCCTCTCCCACCTGCCTCCAACATTAACACAGGCAGCGAACAACCACAGATCACTTTGTAGCTCCTACCAGGTAGTCACTGGCTGGTCACAGGCAATGGGTGACCTGGGCCTGCACCAGAGCCCCTCCCAAGAGGCCCCAGAACCAATATACTTGGAGGTTGGCTTCAGGCCATAGCAGAGTACCATGTAATTATCCCTGCCAGTGGCACACACAAAGGGCGGTCTCAACAGGCACCAGAACTCACTAGATCAAATCCTACTAAGAGGGGGAAGCCCTCCTGAGAGCAGCCCGTAAGCTATGGATGTGGCCACACCCCACAGGCAATCAGACTGAGGGCCAACGCCACCCACTGATGTGCTAATAGCAAGCAAGCTTCAACTATAACAGAAGAGTACACACAACCCAAACAAGGAACACTCCTGGAGCACCTGGAACAAGTGACCAAAGAGACTGTGCCAGGGCCTCATGGAGCACCTACTACATAAGGCCATTTGGCCAAGACAGGGACACATAGCAGATCTACCTAATACACAGAGACAAATACAAGAGGTAGCCAAAATTAGAAAACAAAAAAATACGCCCCAAGCATAAAAAATGACATAGAAACCATAAAAAGGAACCAGTCAGAAGTGAAGCATGCACTAGAAAGAATCACCAGCAGACTAGATGAAGCAGAGGATCTAATCAACAATTTGGAAGACAAGGTAGCAGCAAACACCCAATCAGAACAGCAAAAAGAATCCCAAAAAATTAGGATAGTTTAAGAGACTCTGGGACAGGACCCGCCGAGTGGAGCATTAGTTAAGAGTAGGCTTGGAGGGCCGGCCAAGTGGCTCAGTTGGTTAAGAGCTCGCTCAAGAGTTTGAGCTCTGAGCAACAGCAGTTCAAGTCCAGCCCAAGCTGAGCAGCTGCTGAGCTGCCAACAGGTAGCTGGATGGCTCAGCTTAAAAAAAAAAAAGAGTAGGCTTGTGATGCCAGCTCTGAGCAGCAAGGCCCCAGTTTGAATCCCACATGCGGGCCAGTGATGCTGGGTCCTCTACAGCTGAGATGGTGAACAACAGTTTGACATGGAGCTGGGCTGCCGTGAGTCACCAGCAACAGTGTAGGCTGCAGTGGGGCTGGCCGGCAGCTGGTGTGCACTTTCGTGAGCTGCTGTGAGCCACCATAAGCAGCCATTCAATGGCCAGCGAGTGACTGCCTCACCCGAGAAGAGTGCAATGATAATACCAACATGGGCCAGTGAAGCGATGTCCTCTACAACTAGACTGAAGAACGAAAAGGACAGCAACTTGTCTATTCCCCTTCCCTGATTCCCCAACGCTGTTCCCCTCCCCCAATTCCCCAATAAAATCTTAAAAAAAAGAGAGAGAGAGAGAGAGACTCTGGGACAACATCAAGCATAACAACATATGCATGATAGGGGTACCAGAAGGAGAAGAGAGAAAGCAAGAGATTGAGAACCTATTTGAAGAAATAATGACTGAAAACTTTCCTAACCTGGTGAAAGAAAATAGACATAAAAGTCCAGGAAGTTCAGAGATTCTTAAACAAGATGAACCCAAACAGGTCCACACCAAGGCACATTATAATTAAAATAGCAAAGGTTAAAGACAAAGAGAGAATCCTAAAAGCAGCATGAGAAATGCAACTAGTAATTTATAAGGAAGCTTCCATAAGATTGTCAGCTGATTTCTCAACAGAAAATTTGTAGGCCCAAAGGGATTGGTACAAAATACACAACGTGATGAAAAGCAAAGACCTACAACCAAGGGTACTCTACCCAGCAAGGCTATCATTTAAAATTGATGGACAGGGGCCGGCTGAGTGGCACGTTGGTTAAGAGCTGGTTTGGGACGCCAGCTCTTAGCAGCAGGGCCCCAATTCAGAGCCCACATGAGGGCCACTGACACTGCCCTCTACAGCTAAGATGGTAAACAACAGCTTGACCTGGAGCTGGGCTGCCATGAGTCACCTGCGATGGCATAGGCTGCAGCCCCTGCTGCAGTGGGCTGCCATAACCTACTGTGTGGCCGGCAGCCAGCATGAGCGGCTGGCAGCCAGCGTGAGCTGCCAAGAGCCGCCGTGAGCGGCCATCCAGAGGCCGGTGACCAATCTGCCTCATCCGGGAAGAGCGCAATGATAATACCAACATGGGCCAGTGAAGCAACATCCTCCACAACAAGACTGAAGAACAAAAAACGACAGCAACTTGTCTGTTCCCCTTCCCCCAATTCCCCAGCGCTGTTCCCCTCCCCCCAATTCCCCAATAAAATCTTTAAAATAAAAATAAATACCGTATTTGCCGGCGTATAAGACGACTGGGCGTATAAGACGACCCCCTAACATTTCCACTCAAAATACAGAGTTTGTTATATACT
>NW_017732089.1:188208-200733 GCF_001890085.2 Hipposideros armiger
AAGGACAGATAAAGAACTTCCCAGACAAGAAAAAGATAAAGGAGTTCAACATCACCAAGCCAGTATTACAAGGAATGTTAGAAAGACTTCTTTAAGATGGAAAAATAAATCAAAATTATGAATAATAAAATGGCAACAGCTACATACAAGGTCGGACAATTAAGTTCATCCTAGAAAAAGTGCTACATACCTCATTGCTGAATATCACTATGGTTAGTTTCAAAGTACTCCCTTTGGGAAGCTATGCACCAACACCAGCACCTAGTCCACCCCTCAAAGAATTTTGGAACTCTTTTTCTGGAATGGCCATAAGAACTGTCATCGTATTACCCTTGATGTCCTGAATGTCATCAAAATGTTTTCCTTTCAATATTTCCTTTATCTTTGAGTAAAGAAAGAAGTCATTGGGAGCCAGATCAGGTGAGTAGGGAGGGTGCTCCAATACAGTTATTTGTTTACTGGCTAAAAACTCCCTTATAGACAGTGCTGTGTATTGTCATGACGCAAGAGCCATGAATTGTTGGAGAAAAGTTCAGGTCGTCTAACTTTTTCACGCAGCCTTCTCAGCACTTCCAAATATTGAATGGATAACTGTTTATCCATTTGGTACAAATTCATAATGCATAGTCCCTGATATCAAAAAATGGTTAGCAACATTGTTGCAACAAGTTCACAAACTTAATTGTCAGACCTTGTATTTATCAACAGTTACTTTCAATTTAAATGAATTAAATGTTCCGATCAAAAGACATAGGAAGGGGGCGGCCGGTTAGCTCAGGTGGTTAGAGTGCAGTCTCATAACACCAAGGTTGCCGGTTCAATTTCCACACGGGCCAAGGAGCTGCGCCCTCCACAACCAGATTGAAGACAACTACTTGACTTGGAGCTGATGGGTCCTGAAAAAACACACTGCTCCCCAATAAAATTTCTAAAAAAAAAAAAAGACATAGGAGGGCTGAATGGACAAGAAAACAAAACCCTTATATATGCTGCTTATAAGAGACTCACTTCAGATTGAAAGTCACACACTGATGGAAAGTAAAGGGATGAAATTTCATGAAAATGGAAACAAACAAACAAACAAAAAGCTGGGATAGCAATACTTATACCAGACAAAATAGACTTTAACACAAAGACTATAACAAGAGACAAAAAAAAAGGACCCAGTAATCCCACTTCTGGGTATTTATCTGAAGAAACCCAAAATACTACTTCGAGGGGACCTGTGCATTCATATGTTCATTGCAACATTGTTTACAATTGTACACCTGAAACCTATGTAACTTTACTATTGTTACCCCAATTAACTTTAATTAAAAAAAAATTTCAGAAAACAATTGCCAAGATGTGGAAGCAGCTTGACGACGATGAAAGAATGGATAAAGAGGAGGTGATACATATATACAATGGAATATTGCTCAGCCATGGAAGGGAATGGATTCTTGCCATCTGCAGCAGCATGGATGGACCTGGAAGGTACTGTGCTGAGTGGAGTATCAGACAGAGAAAGACAAATGCAGTGTGATTTTACTTATATATGGAATCTAAAGAACAAAATAAACAAACAAAAAAAGAAACAAACTCACAGATACAGAAAACATTTTGATATTTGACAAATGGGAGGAGGGTTGAGGGTGTGGGTGAAAAAAGGGGAAGAGATTAAGAAGTACAAATTGGTTGTTAAAAAGTAGTTATAGGGATGTAAGGAATATAGTCAATACGATTACTGTAAAAATTATGTATGGTATCAGATGGGTACTAGATTTGCTCGGGTGATAAATGGGAGGGGGTTGGGGGACAGGGTGGAAAATGTGAAGGAATTAAGAAGTAAAATTGGTAGTTACAAAATAGTCATGGAGATGTAAAGTAAAGTATAAGGACTATAATCAATGATATGGTAATAATTATGTATAGTTCCAGGTGGGTACTAGACTAGTCAGGGTGATCACTTCTTAAATTATATATAATAAATGTCTAACCACTATACTATACACCTGAAATTAATATAAAATAGTATTGAATTTCAATTGTAATTAAAATTTTTAGGGCTGGCCGAGTGGCTCAGTTGGTTAAGAGCTTGCTTAAGAGCGTGAGCTCTGAGCAACAGGGCTGCCAGTTCGATTCCCACATGGGCCAGTGACACTGCACCCGAGCTGAACTGCCACTGAGCTGCCAACAGGTGGCAGGATGGCTCAGCTTGTGAGAGCACATGCTCCTAACAGCAAAACTGCCTGTTCGATGGTGGGCTGCTACGCCCACGTGCAACTAAGACTGAACTGGGCACCTTGAGCTGAGCTGCCACCCAAATGGCTCAGTGGATAGAGTGTGCGCTCTTAACAACAAGGCTGCTGGTTCAACTCCTACATGGGATGGTGGCCACACTCACCTGCAACTAAGATTGTAACACAGCACTTTGAGCTTAGAGGCCACGAGCTGCCATCGGGCAGCCAGATGGTAGCTGGCGCCCTCCACAACTAAGATTGAAGAACAACTTAGCTGGTTCTCCTCCCCAATTCCCCAACATTGCTCCCTTCCCCCAATTCCCCAATTTAAAAAAAAAATTTTTTTAAGTGGGGAAAAGGCGAAGGGGAATAAGAGGTCCAAATTCCAGGTATAAAACAAACAACTCATGGGAATGTAATATACAGTATCAGGAATACAGTCAATAATATTGAAATAGGATAGTACAGTGTCAGATAGTTGCTGGACTTATCATGGTGATTACTTCTTTAGGTATATAAATGTTGAATAATTATGAAATTGCATGTTAGCTATATTTTTAATAAAAATATTTTTAAAAAGAAAGAAAAAGAAGGAAAGGGAAGAAAGAGAGAAAGAAAGAAAGAAAGAAAGAAAGAAAGAAAGAAAGAAAGAAAGAAAGAAAGAAAGAAAGAAAGAAAGAAAGAAAGAAAAAGAAAGAAAGTCATCATAGTATGGTGACTTGAAGCTGGAAGCATTATTCCTGTGGATTCTACATTAAATGATTGGTAAAACACTGGATAACCACATGAAAATAGATATTGTTGGGGGAAATCCTGCCATAATTGTGAAACTGAGCTAGATGACCTCCTATGATTCACTATGAATGATCCTATAGAACCGACCCTGCGCCCATATGAAAACAATATCTTTAGACTTAGCCAAGAGGATGAACAAAGTCCACCTCATCTTCTTCATTTCTCTCCAAACTCTCTCCAACCCAAAAAGATTGTGCTATTCACCTTCTAACACTCTTACCCTTTCTCTTTTCTCTAATCAAAGAAACTTACCACTTTCTTCAATTTGCATGTAGTAATGTGGCTCCTCACAAGTGTATCGAATGACAGAACCAAATAAAGTATGTTCTGGATCTTCGAATTTACCATGCTGAATGACTTCAGGAGAGCCACAGTCCACAGCTACAAGAAGGCAAGAGAGTGATGGTCAGAATAACCACTTTCTCCCACGAAGTCATTGGTCATTAGGCCAGTTACATCTTCCCAGCCATGTCCCTCACTCCTTCCCCACTCCCACATCAATAAGCACACCTTGGATGACTCTCCCCATACCAGCTTCTCTGTGGGAAGTTGACATCACTCAACTTCCAAGCCCACTGAGCCTTGCCAATTCAGATAGCCCCTTGAAAGCTACAGGGAGGAACCTGGTTCTCAGTGATTGGTGAAAGCCCTTGCAGAAGCCAGGAATGGACCCTTATGGTGCTATTTACTCTACCAATCCCACAGCCCCTTTCTTTGGAAGAAACCTGAGAGGCTGGCCTCAGACCAGATCAGGGCTGGGACTCCATGACTGACTTCCCTGCAAAAACCTAACCCATTCTCACAAGCCTAAGAGGAAACCATGCATTTGAATCTTGATGCACTGATCTTTCAGTCCCCTCTGAGAGAAAAACAAGAGTCCCATTTTTAAAAGATACATACGTTGACATTTCAGTTTGGAATTACTCCACTTTCCATTGCTTTGACAAGTAGAATAGAAAGATGTTGAGCCAACACTCCCCTGGAGAATGATAGACATCACCATTAATTTATAAGAAGGGTTATGGAAAATCAAAATAAAAAAATGGAGGGCCAGCCGAGTGGCGCAATGGTTAAGAACTGGCTTGGGACGCCAGAGGGCCCCGGTTCGGATCCCACATATGAGGGCCAGTGACACTGTCCACCACAGCTAAGATGCTGAACAACAGCTCAATCTGGAGCTGGGCTGCCGTGAGTCGCTGGCGACGGCGTAGGCTGCAGCCCCTGTGGCAGTGGGTTGCCATGGGCTACCGTATGTATAGCCAGCAGCCAGCGTGAGCGGCCAGCAGCCGCAGTGAGCGGCCGTCCAGAAGCCGGCGACTGATCTGCCTTGCCCGGGAAGAGCGCAATAATGGTGCCAACTTGGGCCAGTGAAGCAACGTCCTCTACAACTAGACTGAAGAACAAAACGACAGCAACTTGTCTGTTCCCCTTCCCCCAATTCCCCAGCGCTGTTCCCATCCCCCCAATTCCCCAATAAAAATATTTTAAAAATAATAATAATAAAATAAATTTTTTTAAAAATTAAAAAATGGAATCAATCCCTGGCTTTGGATCAAGGAAGAATCCTCACAAGAAGCTTGGGGACATCTTAACAGAATTACCCAAAGCACCCAGGAGTTGGGGCTAAAAGACAACTTTGCCCCAGCATGTCAGCTCCCCTTCCCCAGGAAGGCTGTAGGCAGAAACAGAATGCCAAGCTGGCGAAAGAGCCCCATAACTCACAAGGGAGGACTAAAGACCCTGAGTTGCTCTGTTAATGGAGAAGGTGTTATATCTTGCTCAAACAAGGGCATTTAGTAAACAATTTTTCAGTATGCTCATCCTGACCTAAGGACTAGGGAGAAGCCCGTTATGGTACTTTACCTGTACAACTTCAAACCCATCCAAACAGTTTATCTTCACCACATCTCTGAACACATATTTTGCCTTCTCAGGCTCCCACACAGAATTGACAGTGACTTCTTTAGGACAGGGGATTGCTTGGAAAAGATAGGAAAAAAATTTTTACCAAATAGGTAGATAATCTCTGTTCTATGCACATCATTCTCACACTTTATAAAATCATTCAGTCACCCTCCATCTTGATTCCTAACATTCCAATAGATGTCTAAAATAATATGGCACTGCCAACTAACCGTCCCCAAGTTGTCTGCACTCACAAGTCCAGTTGAAGTATTCCTAGTTGTTGATGTATTTCTAGCCACCACTAACAGACTTAGATCTTGCTTTGAAGGGGAGTATCTCAGGATACCTATCCATACAGCAATCTACCTGCTTTGGTTTTACATTGTTCAGGGACTTTGGTACCACCAACCACAGAGCAACTTTTAGATTACTCACGATCTCCATGATAACGAAGTTTCCAGCCCTTTGTTTCCCCTGTTAGGTCAGTTTGGAAGATGATATTAAGAACATTACTCTTGGTTTCAATATTTAGTGGCCCAGGGAATCCATCACCACAGTAAGGACCAAATTGCTGGTCTTTTGTAACAAACTGAAAGGACACAAAATTATGAAATCAGAAGAGAGAAAGAACTGAAAGAAGCAAAAATGGAAAGGATAAAAGTAAGCGAGGTAAATAAAAATAATATCAGATAAGACAAGGGAGGGGAGAAGGGACAGAAGGAGAGAGAATTTGTCTTCAAGGAGAACTCTCTCTGTCTGAGTTGGGAGAAAAACTAATCAACCATCACTCACGACTAAACTGTCAACGCAGTTGCCCTCTGAATCAGCTGGTTCCACATCAAAATCTTCTCTCCGCACAGTCACCACCACTTGGAACCCTTCCTCTAACAAGATCTGATATTCACACCTCGAGTTCTCTGGGTATGAGTTGGGATAATTGGGACTTGTGATCTCCCCAACCAGTGCAGTGAACACATTCCCACTGCAATTGACTAAGAAAGAAAAAGAGAAAGAGAAATCAAATATTGGCTCAAGCAAAGACGTTCCTGTCCTATTCTATGATTCCTCTTATGAACTGACAGTCCCTGACTGGAGCCTATATGCAGCAATTACACAACCAATATATATTAGTAAAGATACCCTATGCCTATTAGGTTTCCATCACATTGCTTATGATAGAGCCTTGCACAATCATGAACAGCCCCAGATAGACTCTTCACAGACTATCTCTCTTTTCCCATTAATTAACTTGACCCTATAACTTTGTCTTCCTCCACTCTTATGGCTCCCTCTCAGCTTATGGGTAACTAAGAATAGATGAAAAATCAAGGCTGAGGCCAATCAAAATTGGAAAGGTAAATAAAGCCCTTACTAAAATCTCAAGCCATTCCAAATCCCAGGGATCATGCAACCCTCTTGGTGTCAAGCTCACCTCCACAGTTTTTCATATCATCATGAAGGAAGTATTCTGGGGGACAGGAGCAGAAGTAACCACCAATGAAGTTGTTGCAGAAGTGGCTACAAGGGACATCTGCAAAGTCTGTGCACTCATTTACATCTACAAAAAGTAAAGATTGAGGTCAAAGACAAAGACCTAGAAGGGAGAATGAGGTTAAACCCAAAACTACAAGGGCAAGAAAAGGTAAGAAAGGCCTGCTGCTTAAAGGCCTTCAATGAATCACATTTCAGGGTGGTATTATTCTCGATTACTCTCCTGAAATGTGACTCCAGAGTTGTGCCCTATCATTGCAAAACTATAAGGGAGCTCTCAATGCCAGAGACCCTTGACCCTTCTAAGAAACATAGCATTTCAGCTCCAAAGAAAACACTCTGCAAGCTAAGCACGATCATATATCTTCTACAGGGAGGAACAATTAGTACATTTATTACTTTATAGGATATGGCACTTCTGTGAAATCTAAACCATAGTTTGGCTTTATGAGATGTTCTAACTTTATTTTAACCTGAAGATAGGTGTAGAAGCATGCAAAATTTAAAGGTTTCTTTGCCATATATTGAATGGATTTGAATATCATACATTCCTTGTGTGAGTCAAGTTTTTTAACTTTCCTAGTCTTCATTTTGCTTATCTTTAAATGAAGATAATAATACCTACCTTGAAGAGTTGAGGTGAAGATTAAATTAATATAGATAAAATTCCTAATACAGTGTCCACTTCATAGTGGTTTTCAATAAATTACTATTTATTATCTATTGTTACCATTATTATCATCACCACTAAGATATGATCATGTGTTTGAATTTCACAAAGGCAATTCATGAAGGGAACCAAGCCAACTTAACACTTCATAAGAGTTGTAAACAGAATCCTCATCCACTGAATTGCTCAATGTTTGTCCTGCTCCTAATCTTTCAGCTGGATCAATGAATCACATAGAGAAGGGTGAGCCTTACCTATGGCAATATAGTATGCAGCAAACCCAGTGAAACGCTCTTCATTGGAGAAGTCTGACCTAAAGACCACCTGGAGTTTATTGTATGGGACTTGGAACTCTTCCACAATTGGGGAGTTGGGATTCTTGCTGGTCCTCTGTCCACAGATTTTCCCTTCTTCAAAGTCTCCTGACATTATCTAAGAGAAGAGTCAAAAAGAAGCTAGGAAAGAGTAATCTTTTGATATGAAGGTCAGAGAAAAAAAGACGAAGAGGATAGAACACATACCATCTTAGGACTAATTGGTTCTAGTTCACTGTATGCCTGTGGCACTATATCCTTCTCATTTGACCACCCCAGCTCTATCCTGTATGTGCTTATTATAATTTACCTGCACTGAGTCATATGAGCAGTTCTCTGACAGCTCTAGGTCCAGATGGGTGAAGTAGAGGTGGATCCCGTACCCTTCAGGAACTTCTATATCCCAAGATTTCTCTATCTCATTGGGGTATGCCTGGGGGTAGTTAGGGGACAGGATCTCCCCATACATAGTAGGCTCAGCATAAACCCATGTCAAAAGGGAAAACAGGACAATGCACCTGAAAAAAAAAGGCAAATGGAGATGAGGGTGACACAAGTACCAGCGCGAACTAGTGCAGAGCTCCAGTATTTGTCACAGGGAGAAGGGCAACAGCACGTAGAAGAGAATCTTAAGTTGGAATAAAGCAAAAAGGGCCGAGGTCAAACCAAAACCCAGCCTTCATATCTGAGCTGTTTTCTGAAGAAGATGAAGAGAATGGAGTCCTTTGTAGACTCATGGTCACTTACCACATCACTGGCAATTTGTCCATCCCTAGTGAGCAGCACGTCTCTTGGTCCTGGCTCTCTGCACCTCTGGACTTTGGAGCTAAAGGGTGGCAGGCCTGGTTTATTTGTCTAACAAACACAGGCACCTGCTTTGGTGGTAGAGGGCCACCTGGGGTTCAGTGTCACCTTCATAATAATAACACACAACTTAAACAGAGTCATATTAATAATCATCTCCATATGACACCTATCCTCTCACACCCTCCCTGGTTCTACCTCAGTTAATTTTCTACACTAAAACTAAGTCTTACCCCTCTCCCATTGCTTCTCTGGACCTTACCCCTACTTTTTCTCCAAAAGAATAAGTACTTTCTCCCAGTTTTCTTCCTCCTTCCGTTCTCCCCTCTCACCCTCACCCGCTACCTCCACCCCTACTCTATCAGTCTCTCTCCCGCCCTCACAGAACAATATCCCCATTTCCACTCACGTTTTCAGGCGTCTTTCTCCACCATGACCACCCACCTGACATTTCCCCCACCTCTTTTGACAATAACCACCCCATCACTTCAAATCAGTTCTCTTTACTATGTTTACTATTGCACACATTTCTGTTGATGCTCCCAATGAGCTTCTTTCACTAGGGTAAGGCAGGGACCTTGGGAGAGGTGGTCTGAGACAGGGTTGGGCGGGGAAGAAGAAAAGAGACAGCTGAATGGCAAGAAACTAAAAGGAAAGGAAAGGTATTCCCTCAAATTTCTGTACTAATTTTCTGGGGTTTTCTCCCCCTTTACCAGAAAGACATCTTCCCACAGTTCCTAGAAAAGTCTTACCAAATGTTTCTAAGCCTGAAAACAGTGGTAGGTAGTGGGGTAATATGAGGGTGGATGGGGTCAACCTCAGAGAAACAGGTTGTCTATATTTTGCCTTCTCTTTATTCTACTCTTTCCAGCCCTCCGTCTTTGCCTGAAACCTTCATATGTGAAGTTTTATGCCTTTCTTTTTCTCTCCATCAAAGCTCTGCTCTCCATTTTTAAGGCTTTACCTTCAGAAGCTGATGGGAGCAAGTGTGTCAGTCCCTTCTCTCTTGCCAGCGGGCATGCTGGGCGGCCCTGCCGGCTCCCAGGGAGAGAAGCACAGGACCTGGACGCTCGCTCTTCAGGCACCTCCGTTGGCCTCCCTGTCCTGGTTCTGTTCAGATGATTCTCTACCCCAGTGTGCATGTCTGAAATTCTCTGACCTAAACAAGAGGGGGCTGGGAGACCACGACACAGGGAAAAGATAACTCAGCCTTGGAGCTCCCTCTGCTTTTGAAACAAGAACTGCATAGCTCTCTCAGGCCTGAGATTCCTCTATCTAGGGCTACAGGAGGAGAAAGGAGGAATGGGGAATTTCACCGATTGCCTAATGCTCTTTTTCAGCCAAAGGGTGTGTTACAGAGTTTTCTGAGAAGTCAGGTGATTTGTGGGAAAAGGAGGGGATGAATGAGGAGGGGGAGGGAGGCAAGCAGGGCGGGGCAGAGGGGTGGGGGAGCCAAACCCAAAAAGTCCAACCCTCCAGTTGTGTATGAATTATGAATAAGTAACAGATACACAGGTCTCCTCTGTCTTTAAAGCAAATGTACTGGTTGGACCAAGCTGGTATGAGATGAGGCTTTCCCCTCTTCCTAAAATCCCCTCGTATCTCCAAATATCTAAATTCTACCCACCAATCAAGCCCCAGTTCAGATACAAGCCAGAGTCCCTGATCCATAATCCTTAGGTCCAGATATGTTTCAAAATTCAGAATTTTACAGATTTTAGAAAGTGCAGTACATGGACCCAATATTAGATAACACCTCCTCTTCTCTCTCCCCTCAAAAGGCTGGGATAACACACCATTATCAAACATTAATATTTCTGCAGCTAAACAGATTGATCATCATAGTAAGTGGGATTACTGAAATTGTAATTTAGTTATAATTATATATTTATAAATTACCTATAATTATAAATTATTTCACATCAAGTCAGGTTTTGTTACCAAATGAATTTTGGTGCCAAATTTGAAAATAAATAAATAAATAAAAGCTTTGTTTCCAGGGCCACCTGAGTGGCGCGCTGGATAAGAGTTGGCTTGGGAGCGCCAGCTCTGAGCAGCAGGGACCCGGTTCGGATCCCACATTAGGGCCAGTAATGCTGCGCCCTCTACAGCTAAGATGGTGAACAGCAGCTCGACCTGGAGCTGGGTTGCCATGAGTGGCCGGGGATAGCCTAGGCTGCAGTGGGCTGCCGTGAGCTACCGTGAGTGGCTGGCAGCCAGCGTGAACTGCCGTGAGCCACCATGAGCGGCTGTCCAATGGCCGGCAAGCAACTGCTTCAGGCGGGAAGAGCGCAACGATCATAATGCCAACATGGGCGAGTGAAGCGACGTCCTCCACAACTAGACTGAAGAACAAAAGGACAGCAATTTGTCTGTTCCCCTTCCCTGATTCCCCAACGCTGTCCCCCCCACACCCAATTCTCCAATAAAATCTTAAAAAAAAAAAAAAGCTTTGTTTCTAGAGCCTTTTGGAAGTTACAGTTGCAGATACAGAACCAAGGGATGGTGGGCCTGTACAGTCCTCCACAAAGCCTTCCACGATCTCCCAGCTCTCCTTTATGTCCCTTATCACTTTCTAGCCCTATCTTAGTGACTGCACTCCAATGAATCTACAACTCCATCAATTGAAGATGTTCCCTTATTTTACAGATGTCTAGAAATAAAAAGCTACCAATTAAACTATAGCGCACTACTGATCACGAGATGTATTCTGACTTCAGCAGTGTTAAAAGGTGAGGGGAGCCACGAGCCTCAGGACCCACGAAGCATGCGGTTTGTGTACGTGCATTACTTCCAGTAGACTCAGCAGTAGGCCTGGAGTCAGAAGACAGCTCCAAGTCCTATCGGTGACACTCACCAGTGGAGAGACTCTGGGCTCTCACCTAACTTCTTAGTTTCTTCAACTATAAAACTGAGATAATATCAGTTCTGCCTACCTTACATGGCTGTCAGAAGGATCAGATGAAACAATGGAAGTGAAAGAGCTTTGCAAACTATGGTGCCAAATAAATGTAAACATTAAAAGGAAGAGAATGATAAGCCTATCTGTCTCCGAGGGCAGGTTCTGGGCCCAATTCACCTTTGTATTGCCACCATGTCTAGCAGTGTCATTCACACAGTAGATAGGCAGATGATCATTTATTGTCCCTTTGGCTCCCTAGTATTTGAATGTCTTTACCACATTTGGAGACTTTCTCATTATCTAAGTCTTGGGAACAGAGTTCATCTACCAGGAGAGAAAATGCAAGTGCAGAAAGTGTGTCCGTCACCACTCTAGCAGCTCTAAAGAAGGTGCCCATGCACTCAAGTTCTCTTCACCTGAGGCAACTGCCTAGGCTTTGAATTCAGAGGTAGTGATGCCAAGAAGCAGGGACTGTGGAGCCTCTGGAGACAGTGGTGGTTGCAGCAAGATGGAGGAGGAGGTAGTATTTGCAAGCAGCATCTAGCGTCCAGCCCCAGTGGATGAGAATCACAAGCTGAAGTGTCTAGGGTATGGCAAAGTAGTGGCAGCAGAGGCAGCCATATTCTGACCATAGTTCCTGCTGTGAAGCTTCCACACTGGGCTCTCCAGCTTTCCTGGCATTTCTGCAAGCAATCAAGGATAATTTAATAAGTTCCTCTTCTGCTAAAATCTACCAGAGTTGGTTTCTGTTGCTTTCAACTAAAAACAATGGCTGATACAACATGCTCAGTGAGTATCTGAGAAATGAGTGATTGATTGATTGATTGATTGATTGATTGATTGATTGAGCCAAGGTGAATTCAGACTGTTTACTAGCTGCTTTTTGCTGTATGGCCTAGGAAAAGATACTTAACTTCTCTAAACTCCAGCTATATCATGGGTAACGTGGAATACTATCACCTACCTCAGACACAGCTAGCATTGTCAGGGCCTGTTGTGGCCATGATTAAATGAGATCATGTATGCAAAGCATTTAGCATACATCTGGTTCTTAGTAAGCCCTTAATAAATAACCAATAACTTCATCTCCAAATACCAACAGCAGCAGTAGCAGCACATTCTCCTCAAGAACTTCAGAGCATACACCTCAGTATGCAATGAGAAAAAAAGGGAGCATCTCACCAAATTGTCCAGGGTTCTTTCTTCTTTTCCTTCTGAATTCAACACTTGCAAGTAAAGTTAGTGATTCTCTTACCCTCACTTGTGTTTTGTCTTTGCTCCTTCAATTTTGCCATCCATGTTAAATATTTTACTTTTCTAAATCTTAAGGAGACTACAAATCAAACATGTAATGGAATCTCTGGGCCCCACCTCCCTTCCCAGTTCAGCAAGAACTCAAGCCAAGAGCATGTTAAAAAAAAA
>NW_017732089.1:202113-207003 GCF_001890085.2 Hipposideros armiger
AAAAAAAAAAAAAGAAATATAAATAGTCTTTGTCCTTAGTTCCAGCTACAAAGCTCCTGAAACCCTTAGAATTAGGCATGTCTTTTGGCATTCATGAGGAAACTCTTTTGATTTTAGGTTGGCGAAGTGACTTAGGGTAGGACTCCTAGATAGCCTCAGGATGGGGCTGATCACCAGAAAGATCAAGTGATTAGAGAGCTCCCCCCACTGACTTCTGGGAAAGGGGGTGGGCCTTGAAATTAAAGCTCTATAAAAAAGTTCTTGAACAAGAGCTTCCAGGTGGGTGAACCTGTGGAGGTGCTCTTAGAGTGTCTTCAGAGAGGGCATGGAAGCTCCAGCCCCCCCTTCCCACATGCCTTGCCCTGTGCATCTCTTTCATCTGGTTGTTCCTGAGTTATATCCCTTTATAATAAACGAGCAATCTAGTAGGGAAAAAAAAAACTCTTGAACTCTGAGATTTGATAAGCTTCTGGGTTAGTAAACACATCCACATTTGGGGAAGATGGTGCACCCCAGTTCCATGGGGACAGACGCTCCTGTGCTCAGGACTCTTCCAAACCTCCTTCTATATACCTCTTCGCCAGGATGTTCATCTATATCCTTTGTAACATCCTTCATAATAAACTGGTAAACGTAAGTAAATGTTTCTCTGCATTCTGTGAGTCTCTCTAGCAAATTAATCAAATCTAAGAAAGAGTTGTGGGAGCCTCTGATTTATAGCCAGTAGATCAGAAGCACAGATAACCATCTGGACTTGCAATTAGCATCTGTTAAAGATAAAAAAATTCAACGAAGTAAAATTAAAGGTGGCTTTTAAATTTAAAAATTGGCTTTATTGAATGAGTCAGGAATTGGACAGGATCCCACCTAGTAAATAGAAAGGTGCTCTGAGGAGCTGTACAAAATGAAAGGCTTTTATAGTCAGAAACAGGGAAGAACAAGAAAGTTAAAAGAGTGGATAATTTCAGGCAAGGTCATCTCTTAGGGAAAGGCAGGGGATTTTATCAGGCAGATTACCTGACCTGCCTTGGTTTGATGTAGAAGGGACTCAAAGGGTTAAGAAGATTGGAATGGTGGATTTGTCATTTGAGATCTATTCACCTACACTGGGAGGGTCCAGAAGACATCTTTCACCACTACTGTGAGAAATACATTTGTGCGGGGAGCCCAGCATCCTTGAAGTGCTCTGTGATGGCTCTTCTCTGTAGGCCAGGTCTTACAGTGGGCACTGCAGTCACTGAATTGGGAAACCTAAATGTAGTGGGACTAATTGGATCCTGGGGTGGCAGGGACAAGTGGCAGATTTCAAACACCAAAGGCAAGGTGGGTGTGGTTGCCATAATGAACAGCAGAGTCAAAACAGCAATCAGAATAGTCTGATTCGTACAGGCCTATGGCATTGGCTAATTGATCAGGGAATTTCTAGAAGTGAAATAGATAGGAAGCCTACTAAATTCTCATTTGATTTTCATAAGCAGAAAAGTTTTAGGCCAAGTGAACAAATGTCTAACCTGAATCATAAAAACAGAATCACAACCTCTCAATCAATTCCCAGACTTGAGCCAGAATCTTTGCATGAAAAAGAAGCCAGGTCTCCTTGAGGAAGGACCCTGGTACACTGTCAAAAACTTACAGTATTAATCTTTCTCCCAGCCTTCCCCAAAGGGACCTACAATGCTTTACCAGGGTAACTCTGTATTGGGGGAAAAAAGAAATAATCAGATTTTCAGGAACTACTTGACACTGACTCTGATCCCAAAGCATCATTGTGGTCCACCGGTCAGAGTAGGGACTTACAAAGGTCAGGTAATCGATGGAGTTTTGGCTCAGATCTCTCACACAGTGGGCCCAGCAGGGTCCCCAAACCCATTCTGTGGTTATTTCCTTAGTTCCAAAGGCATACTTGGAATAAATATACTAAGCAGCTGACAGAATACCCACATTGGCTCCCTAACCTATGGGGTGAGTGCTATGCTATTATGATGGCAAAGGCCAGTGGGAGCCACCAAAATTGTTTCTACCTAGGAAAATAGAAAACCAAAAGCAGTACCCAATTCCCAGAGGAATTTCAGAGATTAGTGCCACCCACCATCAAGGAATTGAAAGACACAGGGGTGCTGATTTCCAACACATCTTCATTCAACTCACATATTTGGCCTGTGCAGAA
This sequence comes from Hipposideros armiger, assembly GCF_001890085.2. Taxonomy (NCBI): domain Eukaryota; kingdom Metazoa; phylum Chordata; class Mammalia; order Chiroptera; family Hipposideridae; genus Hipposideros; species Hipposideros armiger. Next base: position 204,281 of record NW_017732089.1, read on the forward strand.
GACAGATGGATCTTGGAGAATGACAGTGAAATTGTCAGTTACTGTAAGCATACCCAGGTAGTGACCCCAGTTGCAGCTGCTATACCAGATGTGCTTTCGTTGCTTGAGCAAATTAACATATCTGCTGTCTGGTGGGAAAACTCAGCTTTTTTCCTTCTGATGTAGGGGGAAATCCAGTTCTTTCTTATTGTCTTTCTTTCCTGTGAGTCCCCTTTACTACTCACACAGAACACTTCACTTCTGGTCATCAAATGTGTGGAGGTTTTTCCCCACACAAAGCAGTTTTCTGAGACACCAGCTGGGTGCCTTATAATTCAACTCAATTCTGATACTATCTACTCAGGGATAGTGTCACATTCCACAGGTTAATGGTTCACTTCTATAAGACTGCCCTAACCCCACTTCAGATGCCAGTCACAAGCCCAGGCTGTCACCTGGGCTTCTTGACCAACAGGCCATAGTTTGGAGGTTCTAATGACCCCTCCTTAGGTTCGATTAGTTTGCTAAAGTGGCTCACAGAACTCAGAGAAGCATTTTACTTACTTTTACTGGCTTACTATAAAATGATATTCAGTTGAACATCCAGATGGTAGAAATGGGTGGGGCAAGGTATATGAGAAGGGACACAGAGCTTCCATGCCTCCTCCAGGTATGTCACTCTCCAAGCACCTCCACATGTTTACCAACCTGGAAGCTCTCTGAACGCCATGCTATTGATATTTTTATGGTGACTTCATCATATAGGCAAAATCAATCATTAACTCCATCTTCAGTTCTCTCCCATCTCAAAAGATGGGGAACAGAACTGAAAATTCCAATCTTCCAATCATGGTTTGGTCTTTCTGGTGACCAGTCCTCATCCAGGAGCCATCCAAGAGCCCACCCAGAGTCACCTCATTAGAACAAAAGACAGTCCTATCTTATAGAATAGAAATTATCAGAGAACACACACATAGTATGGCAGTGTGTAATGTGTGTATGCCTGTGTGAGTAGCATATGTATTTGTTGTCTAGTGTATGGATACATATATATACTGGATAGCAATGTATTTCTCACAGTGGATCGCAGTTAATTTTTTTTTCTAAGTTTGGAGTCACAATCCTAGAGAAATTTCCACTGTTGCTTAAAGGAGAATGTCCATTGCATCAATGTTGCAATAAAATAAATATAAGGTATAATCAAAAACTACGGTGAATGTTTAAATTTTATATATATATATATTACTGTAAAAGACACATTGCCATTAATCTCCCTCAAAATGTTCCCCTTACTTCGAACACACTTATCCCATCATTCTTGTCACTTTCTGAAGCAGTTCTGGAAGTCCTCTTTCATGAGTGTCTTTAGTTGCTCTGTCATGGCTGCCTCCATGTCCTGAATCATTTTGACTTTGGGGAAAAGCCAGAAGTTGCACAGTGCCAGATCCAGTGAATAACGTGGATGAGGACATGCCATAATGTTTTTGTTTTTGTTTTTTTCCACTGTGCAACCCACTTCAGTGTCTGCCGCCTATGGGCAGAGGCAAGGCAATGGTTCAGGGCTACAGTTGGCTTGGGCATGGGGCACTATGAGAGGCCCAGGGGGACAGACCTGCCATTAATCCAAACCCATGCATGGTAGAACAAGTCTGAGATGACGTAATGTGACGAAATGGTTTTTTTGACAGAAATTGCCATGCCAGAAGTGAGGTGTGACATGGAGCCTTTGTTGTGATAAAAAATTACAGTGAGGGCCGGATGAGTGGCACGTTGGTTAAGAGCTGGCTTGGGATGCCAGAGGGCCCCGGTTCGGATCCCACATATGAGGGCCAGTGACACTGCCCTCTACAGNTACAGGAAGAACTCTGTTTATAACAACCCTCCTAACTTTCTCTTCCCCTCTATAGAAGAATTTCTTTCCTATTCTTTGCCATGGCTATATGTTCCCAGTTGCAATTCTATTTTTCCTGAATAAACCCTTTTGTTGAAGGAATATCTAGCTGACTTTTTGTGTAAGTTCAACAAATGACAGCCTTGAAAGAGCAGGAGCTGCATTACATAATCTGCTCAGTATTGTGGGAATTCATTAAGATGATGGTGCTTATTGTCACCCTCAGGGTTATCTGAACCCCAGCTAACAGGATAATGATGATATACAAAGCAGAAATTAGAACCTTACATGCTAATATTAAAGGTAGTAACTAACACACGTGTACTTAAGCATGACTAGGACATTTTAGAAAATAATTACTAGGGTTCCTCAGAGACATAACCATCATATTCACAATGTTAGGGTCTCTGATGGAGCTAAATAACAGCATCCCTTTTCCCAGTCCAAGTTCTAGAGAAACTGAGAAATAAAACAAAAGCAGCAAATGGAGGTCAAATAGTCTCCTTGGTAGCAATAAAGGGCAAGGCACAGGAAACAGCATAGTGTAAAAGCCAAATGGTGACTAACTGAACCCCAGAGTTAAACAAAATTACCCCCTGTAGATACAGGCCACACTACGCCAAGAGAGACCTCCTCAAATAGAGAACATATGCTCTCTGTAGACAGCTCACTCCCACAAGGAAGAAGAGTCAAACTGAGAGAAACAGGACCAGTTATTCTTTCCATTTACCAGTTAGATAAGTCACTTCACCTCCCCGGCGCAAAACGAGTGGCGTGATGAAATGGAGTGGCCAGAAGAGTCATATCATGGAGCTGTCTCCATCAGGAAAGGTGTAGAAACATTTCCCCCTAA
>NW_017732089.1:212578-217306 GCF_001890085.2 Hipposideros armiger
AATCTTCAATACAGGAAGTGGCACATCAAACCTTATTAACAGTATGACAAGTTTTTTTTTTTAATTTATTTTATTGGGAAACAGCCATGGTCATTGGTTACACATTGCTTTAATGCTACAATTGCATAGTTGACTCTTTTAAGGAGGGCTCAGATCACAGTGGCCCATCTGGGAATCGAACAGGCAACCTTGATGTCATGAGCACAAAGCTCCAACCAACTGAGCTAACCAGTCACCCCCAGTATGTGACAAGTTTCAGCTTGTTCGGTGCATTCGGTTGGGTGTGAGCTACAGTTGAGAGGTGTGCTTTAAAGTGTGCCATAAATCATCCTTCAGGATGACAATGCTCCATGTCACACATTGCTACTGGTACACAGCAATTTCTGTCGAATAAAAACATTACATGTGTCCTCATCCATCTTATTAACCAGATCTGGCACCATGCAACTTCTGGCTCTCCCCAAAGTGACAATGGTTCAGGACATGAGTCAGCCAGGACAGTGCAACTAAAGACACTCATGAAAGAGGACTTCCAGAACTGCTTCGGAAAGTGGCAAGAACGATGGGATAAGTGTGTTCGAAGCAAGGGAGAGTATTTTGAGAGGGATTAATGGCTATGTGTCTTTTACTGTAATAATTTTTTTAATTTAAACATTCACCCTATTGTTGTTGGATCACACCTCATACATAAGTAAATAGAGAATGATCCAAGTATCCCTCAACATGATCATGAAAAAATAATTGTGGTATAATCATACAATGGAATGTTACATCACAGTTAAAATGGATTAGAGCTACATGTAAAAACATGAATACATCTCAATAAAAACAAGTTGCAAACTGATACACTCACTATAACACCATTAATATAAAGTTTAAAAGTATACAAAACTACACTATGTGATGCTTCTGGATATACACTGTATGTAAAGTATAAAAATGAACAAGGGATTGATAAATACAAAGTCAACAATGTGGTGACTTTTGAGACGGGAAGAAGGGAAATGCCATGAAGAAGAGTTATACCAGACTCCTCAATTGTATATGTGATGCTTGTTTCTTAACCTGGGGGAAGTTATTGTATTCTCTACTTTTCTGAATATTTCATATTTTTAAAATTTGCCCACAAAAGGGGGAAGGAAGTGAAATTTTACAGACTTAGGCTTAAATCCTGTCTCTGTCACTTCCTGGGAAAGGAACTTAGGGTGTTCCTTAGTTTCTCCAGGCCTCTCTCTGTGTCTGTGAGAGGACATCACAATAATAAATATCCTTTTTCACAGCCAAATTAAGTGAAATAACATGGATAAATGCTTTATAAAGTGCTATAGAAGTATAAGAGCACTTACCTTCGCTTATAATTACATACACATGAATGCTATTGTATGACTGTGCATCATCCTCACTTTATAGCTTTGGACTCATCATTATATTCCCCAGAGCCCAGCACAGTCCCTGGCACGCGGTAAGTGCTTAACACATTTTCGATAGTGTAATCTGAACAGTGGTTACCTGTAGGAAATAAGGATGGGAAGCAGGGTGGGAAAAAAGACTTTTGTTTTATGTAAGTTTCTCGACTATTTGAACTTTTATCATAAACCTGTATTACTAAAATAGTTACAAAAGAGGTTTAATTTTAAATGAAAATAACGATATCTTAATTTCATAGTCTCTTAGAGAAAGAACATCTCCCCAGACCCTTTGCCAGTTGGAGGCAGTGTGGAACAGTCTAAGAATGGCCGGGAGATACCGTTAGGAGGCGCTCGCGAAGCCGCAGCAGGATTTCCCGCCCTCTCCGTTACATGCCCCAGTAACCCCGGCGCGCCAGCGTCCGAGAGTAACCTCGCGATGGGGGGGACGGCCCCACCCCCGCCCCGACTCTCGCCTGCTCCGTCTCAGCCAATGGAAAGGCAGCACACGAGTTGGCCGGACACTGGCCCTCACCGACTCCTCCCCTAAGCAGTTGAACCGAGTTGTACAATCACCTTGCCGCGGGCTTTAGACTTTTCCAATCATAACTCTAGTTCCCGATTCCAAGCCCCGCCCCCCCGGGCAGCCCCGCGTTCATTCTCGGCAGGAGTCACCTTTGCCTTACTAACGTTCCGCCCCGCCTTCTGCCTACCTTGCTGCTTTAGGCCCCGCCCCATGATCGGACCGACCAATAATCGAGAGCGCCTGGAGCCCCTGGGCGGGACCGCAGCCAATGCGCACGCCGTGGGCGGGGCCCGGGCCGGAATTGGGGGTGAAGCTACAGTGTTGTGCCCACATTTGGGGCTCGCGGAGCTGAGGGGTCCCCGGGGGGCTCCCGGAGCTAAGATGGCGTCCGCAGCTGAGGGGGACGTGGGAACGGTGGTGGAGCTGGCGAGGGTACTGCGGTGGGGTTTCGAGGAGCTGAGCCTTAACAAGTTGGCGACGTCCCTGGGCGCGTCAGAACAGGCGCTGCGGCTTATCATCTCCATCTTCCTGGGTAAGGACCCTCGTGCCTCCCTCTGCCCCCTCGCAGAGTCCCCGGGGAATGGGGATGTGACCTACCCCTTTTCCTGGAGTCAGCCACAAGGGTTTTGTGGGATGCAGATGTGAATCCTAAAACACCCCCACCAGCAATGGAGAAAAAGACGAGTCTTGTCTCGAGCCTGGGGGTGCTGTGCCCTCTGAACCTCTTCACCTTTCTCCTCGACCCCTGCTGTACCCTTCTGACCTCTCATTTGGCGCCATCACCCTCTCACCATACCATGATCTATCCCATGTCCCCACCACCTGCCCTTAATTTGTCTCTCTCCTGAGTTCTACTCTCTGTCCATGTGCACTGCTGTCTGTTAATATCAGCCCTCACACGCGCGCTTCTTATCGGTAGGACAGGCCCCCTAACTTATGTATTTTAGCCCTGTGGGCCTCCTCAGCGCCATATTCTGAGTCTCTGTTTTGTGCATTGCCAGCTTATAGTACACTTTCATTTGTTCTGTCCCATTTCTAATATTTTATTTTTACGCCGTATTGCTTTTTTCCCCTTAGCCACCCACCTGTCATTTACCCTGGAATATCGTTTTAATACTGGGCTTGGGAAACAGGACTGACAACCCCCTTAAAAACTATCCATGCTACCCCAAGCATTCATGATCTGTGTAGTTCAAAGGATGTGGTGTATCTGACGTTATGTCACAAGCTGTATGATAACTATTATAACTGGTTTATAGGCTTTTTTACTACATCCTTCCTCCATGCCTTTTTTTAATGTGGAAGCAGCATACTGCTTACAAACTGTGGACCCTGAGCAAGCCACTTAACCTCTTAGAACTCCAATTTTCTTACCTATGAGATGAAAACAATAAATGCCTACCTGATAAGATTGCTGTAAAGTCCCGTAGGAATTCAAAGGTCAAGATTTGATATACAAATATTTGAGAAGTTGGAAGGTTTTTTTGAAGGTTATGGGACTTTAGCTAGAAGAGTAGGGGTGGGAAAGAATTAAGCAAACAGGACTGGGACAAGAGCAGAGGGTTAGAGATCTGAACAATAGGACGAATGAGATAAAGTTGGGCAGATGTGGAACACCTTAAATGCCAGAAAGAAGTTTGGAATTTGTCCAGTAGTCAGTAGAGACACTGACATATAATATAACCTAAGAGTGTTAACCCTATCTAGATAATGGGAGAGGCATTAATTCATATTTAATCAACCTTGGCTAATATCATTGGCTGTTTGCCTATTAAATATCAAACCAAGATGATCTTCCTTTCTTCCATATAAAGGTCACCTTTTCTCTCCCTTGTAGAACTGTAAAATTTTAGAAGTGGAAGGGACCTTAGGTTGTGTGTCTTGTCTTCCTCAGTATCACCCAAATCTAACCCAAATTTATCAGCACCCCCATCTAGGGTTCTTTGCAACACACTAGCTTTGAACTTCCTAGTCCTTCAACCTGTTTCTGACCCAGTTATTTGTTGGGATTGTAAATGGCAATTAATAGTGTTTGCATTCATTAGTTAGAAAACTCACTGTTAATTTCTCAACTATAAATTGAGAATGTGACACAAATAGCAACAAGTTATAAGGGGCAGCCTGTTAACTGGAGCTAGGGCAGGACTTAGGACTTGGAATGTATCCTTTTTGTGCTGACAATCAAATACTGCCTGTGCACTCCTGGTGGGCTACTGCTATGTTCTCTCAGGAAGCATACAACTGACTAGGAAAGTGTTTTTTCCATATCCTGCCCCATTATGCTCATCCTCTCATTATCACCAATCATCAAAGTAATAAGCACTTGGTATAATACATCTACTACACTCCTGAGCCACCTTGCCCATTCTACCATTTCCCATATCCTCCTACCTATCTCACATGTACCACTGCCTTCAGTAACTCATAGTATTTCTCATTTTTATTAGATCAACTTGGGGCTTCATGTTGCCTCATATCAGGCATAGCTCTTACACATAGATATAGAGCAGCGGTTCTCAACCTTTCACAGGGGTCGCCTAAGACCATCGGAAAACACATTTTTCGATGGTCTTAGGAACCGAGACACCGCTCCTCTATCCGTCTCCAGGCCCACATGCAGATACGCCCACATACGAGTACCCGGGCGACTCCTGTGAAAGGGTCATTCGACCCCCAAAGGGGTTGCGACCCACAGGTTGACAACCGCTGATATAGAGGATTGTATTTTTTAGGTATAGGTTAAATATATACATGCAAACATAAATTGATAAGCCTGACATGTGCATGGAAGAAAGA
>NW_017732089.1:220576-224561 GCF_001890085.2 Hipposideros armiger
TCCTAAATGACTTTCAAGGCCTCTTCTAATTCTAAAAGTCTAGATATACTCTACATTTTTAGACTTTATCTTTATACTAATGCACATCCACAAATTTCATCATAAGCTAAAGTAAAGCTTCCCGTTTGGGGATTTCTTTTAAATACATTTTGCCAACTACTTATCTGCACTCCAGTATCTTACATTGCACAAAACTTCATGTTTTGAATGCCATTATAACTTTACTGTCAAATAGATTCATTTCTTTGCAGAGGCATGTGTATATTAGGGCCCATGAGATTATATGCACAAGCTAATCTAACAAAAATAATTACATACCCACTGATATTAAACCTGGGCAGCCATGGGAACTCACTGGAGGTGTTGCGTCCAACAGCCTTTTAAACATGGGATTTGGTTTTTAAAAAGGAAATAGCATTTCAGCTGGACCTTAAAGGGTATGGAAGATTCTAGTCAGGTAGAGATAAAAGGAGGAGCTTTCCAGCTGCAGAAAATAGTGAACATATATGTGGAGACCAGGAAAAGTAGACAAATCTGAGGAATATCAAGTAGTTCAGTTTGGCTGGAACAACAGAGGACCCATAAAGGAATAGTAGAGAAAAACCCAATAGACCTTTGCGGGGTATGGAGCAGGAGCGCAGAGTAAGGTGGTAGGATGTGCATTGTCTTTAGACACCTGCAGGCCTAGGTGCAAATTCTGGGTTAAATATATACTACCTATTTCACCATAGAGGAATTACTAAACCTCAGCAGTCCATTTCCTCATGTTCTCAAAGACCAGTCTTACTAAAGGATTGAGGTTAAGAGTTAGGCAGTTTATCTGATAAATAAGTTTTTAATTATATTTAATTCATAACAAGCAGCAGTATTTTGAAACAGAATGCATAATTTGCATGCATTTTTAAAATAATATAGTCATCAAAGAAATTTCTATTTTATTTTATTTTATTTTATTTTAGCTGAGCCATCCAGCCGCCTGTTGGCAGCTCAGCAGCAGCTCAGCTCGGGCCGGGCATCAAACCACTGTTGCTCGGAGCGCACACTCTTGAGCGAGCTCTTAACCAACTGAGCCACTCGGCCGGCCCTATCAAAGAAATTTCTTATTTCTAGAGAACTGCACCCTTTGTGCAGATGTGTTCATTCTCTGCTCTGGAAAAGTTTGAGAAGCATTTCACTGGTCATCTAGGATGCTGTGAGCACTAAATGAAATAAACTGTATGAACAATTGATCAAGCTTGACCCAAGGTAATTTTAAATAATTATTCTCTGCCTTTCCTCAATAAGTATTTATCTCCTTCCTTTCCAAGGAGACTCAAAGTGTGGTCTTAGGACCAGCAGCATCAGCCTCTCCTAGGAACTTGTTAGAAATGCAAATTCTCAGGTCTACCCCAGATCTACAGAATGAGAAACTCTGAAGAGGGGGCCCAGTGATCTATGTTTTAACAAGCCCGCCAGGTTATGCCGATTACCCTGAAGGGTTACTAGTTTAGTATACAGTCATGCTCCACATAACAATGTTTCAGTCAAGATTGACCACATATACGACAGTGGGCCCACAAGATTGTAATGAAGCTAAAAAATTCTTACCACCTAATGATGGCATAGCCATCATCAGGTTACTCACGTGTCTGTGGTGACGCTGGTATAAACAAACCTGCGCTGCCAGTAGTATACAAGTATAGCTCATACAGTTAGGTACAGTACATAATACTTAATGATAGTAAATGACTATGTTACAGATTTCTGTATTTACTATACTATACTTTTTATTATTATTTTAAAGTGTGCCCTTTCTACTTACTGGGAAAAAAAAGTTTTCTGTAGAACAGTATGTCATGTAACACCGACAGCAGCCTCATGTACCCCGTGTTTACCATGTCTTTGGATTGTATTGTTTTCTCTTGTGCTTGATTTAATCATGTGTTTTGTACAGTGACACGCTGGACAGGCTTGTAGCCTAGGAGCAATAGGCTCTCTCATATAGCCTAGGTGTGTGGTAGGTGTACCATCTAGGTTTGTGTAAGTGCAGCACTCAGTGATGTTTACACAGCGATGAAATTGCCTAACATTGCATTTCTCAGAACATATCCCCATTATTAAGCAGCGCATGACTGTATTTCTTCAAGTATCTGTTTTGTAATATTTGGTGTCCTCATAATACCTTAAACTTTTTGAAATGTCACTATACCTGTGATGTTTAGAATAAATAAAATGCTCTTGGATTCTTTACAGCTTAGTTTTTCCTATTTGCTAACATCTCGTTATTCTAAATATTAATATTACTACTTGTATTATCATATAATATTATATCATTATCATTTTTATTATAACTATTATCATTACCTACACCATTTGTTTCACATTTTTTATGAGGTTAAATATAGAGGTATTTTTTTCATAAATATGTTGAACTAATAGTTCCATCTTTCCTTTTCTGTCTTGCATCAACCACCTTCAGAAATATAAAATTCTCCTAATTGATACCCTCACTTTTTTTTTTTTAAGATTTTATTGGGGAATTGGGGGAGGGAGCAGCGTTGGGGAATCGGGGAAGGGAAACAGACAAGTTGCTGTCCTTTTGTTCTTCAGTCTAGTTGTGGAGGACGTGGCTTCACTGGCCCATGTTGGTATTGTGATCATTGTGTTCTTCCCTGGTGAGGCAGATTGGTCACCATCCATTGGACGGCGGCTCACGGCAGCTCACGCTGGCTGCCAGCCATTCACGATAGCTTATGGCAGCCCACTGCAGCCCCACTGCAGCCTCCACTGTCACCAGCAACTCACAGCAACCCAGCTCCAGGTCAAGCTGTTGTTCACCATCTTAGCTATAGAGGGCGCAGCGTCACTGGCCCATGTGGGATCCGAACTGGCGGCCCTGTTGCTCAGAGCTCGCGCTCCCAAGCCAACTTCTAACCAACGAGCCACACGGCTGGCCCAGATTCCCTCACATTTTAAGGTATGACTGTTGGTGTGTGTGTATAGGTGGAGGGGGGTGGTGTGTGTGTATAGGTGGGGGGGGGGGTGTTTTGACATTTTCGCAGCACTTGCTGTGGTCAGGGGCCAGGAGATTTGGAGCCCACTTGGAGTTCTCTTGGTAAAGCAATCATAGCTTCCTAGAGACCTTCAAAGTCTATAACTTGTGTAGCCCAAAAGATGTTGTATGCATGTTTATTTCTTCCTATTTTCAAAACAAGAAGCAGGGGCAGTAAGACATTAAAAATAAGGATAAGTAATTTCTGGGTAAGAATATCTCTTTGGCCTAAAATAGACTGGTTGCAAATTTAAGTTCCTCCCTATTCAAACAGTGGCTGTTAAGGTAAATGAGAGTCGTGAAACTATGGATACTTAGAATGAAGGAGTCTGTCTAAGAACTATGTACCATAATTGTTAGCAACAGAGGCTTCTGATAGAAATGTCATTGCATTGTAACTGTAGGGACAGTCTGTCAGAAAGTAGGTAGGAGATTAGGCCGAAAATCATCAGACCCAGGTTTTATTCTTAATTCACATGAAGTCATCAAGTAGATTATTTAAATGCCCCTCTCTAACCATAGGCTAAGGTTAAATTAAAAATGAAAAGCTTTTGTCAATTAAAGATGCTTTTTAGTATAAGTATTCATGTTGCTGTGGCATTTTCATAAGAAAAGCATATATGATCATATCTTGCTACATAAAATTATTAATATAAAATAGTAATTTTGTAGGCAATTAAGAATTCACTATAGGCAGGCCGAGTGGCTCAGTTGGTTAAAAGTTAGCTTAAGAGTGCGAGCTCTGGGCCGGCCGAGTGGCGCATTGGTTAAGAGCTGGCTTGGGACGCCAGAGGGACCCAGTTCGGATCCCACATATAAGGGCCAGTGACACTGCCCTCTACAGCTAAGATGCTGAACAACAGCTCAACCTGGAGCTGAGCTGCCATGAGTCGCCGGCGACAGCATAGGCTGCAGCCCGTGCTGCAGTGGGTTGCCATGGGCTACCATGTGTAG
>NW_017732089.1:230801-234474 GCF_001890085.2 Hipposideros armiger
AACCGCTGATATAGAGGATTGTATTTTTTAGGTATAGGTTAAATATATACATGCAAACATAAATTGATAAGCCTGACATGTGCATGGAAGAAAGAGTTCTTTCTAGTTGTAAATATGTTTTCCTTACAAAAGTATTATCACTTCTGTGTATTGTAACCTAGAAACTAGTAGCCTTTCAAAGCAATGGAGTTCCTGGTTCCTAAACTCAGCTCTCTTGGGGAATTGGGATACTGGAGGAAATCCATGCTAAAGGTACCAAGCAGGCCTGTAGTCCCAAATGATTTCTGGCTCACTTTTTACTAATTTGAGGTTAATTTGGGTTAAAAACACCTAAATGCAGATACCCTGGGAGAAGAGTTAGGCGCATCAGCTATTTCACAAAGTGTGAATAACTTTGAATTAGATAGTCTCATTACTATTTTCTTAGCATCTTACTTTCCCTGCTTGAATTCTAAGTGCTTATCTTAGGGTGGGCTGCAGAGCATTAAAGCACTAGCTTTCAAACCTTTTTGACTGGGACCCATGGTAAGAAATATGTTTTACATCCTGACACAGTATACACATATGTGTAGACATGTATTTTAAACAAAAGTTTCAGGGAACATTACTTATCTGTTCTGTAGGCAGTGTGTTTAGCTATTTTCTATTTTATTTTTTAGTATTGTTTATGACCCACTAAGTTGATTTCATGACCCATTAATGGGTCCCAACAAGTATTTTTTAAAATCCTGAGTAAGATGTAACTTTTAATATTCAGTATTTCAAGGAAAGGATAAGGTTATGGGGACTGCTGCATTGGAGTATTGTGAACAGCAATAAGACTCTATTACAGGGGGGTGTGTATGTTTGTCTTGTGTATGACTGCAGGGAGTTTGGTAGATGAATTTTGCTATGAGCCCTGGTGCTGGCAAATGCTACTGGAAAACATCTTCCCTTCAACAACTTGGGTCTCATCACTCCTTAGCATAATAACATGAATTGTTTCAAATACATTCAATAAAATGTACCTACAGTGGGTGAAGCACTATGCATGACCCTGCAAGGGCAAGGGCAGTGATGCAGTATGAGTAACAGAGCTATGCACTCAAAGGTATTACATACTGCCTGTTAGGGGGTAGGGAATGGGCATGAGATAAGTACTCTAATAACCACAATAAAAGGCAGAAATCTAAGGGCCATAAGAGAATTACGAAGCTTTATGAGATTTAAAAATTGGACCTTGAATGAACTTTGAAAGTTGAGTAAAGTTTTCAACAGATTGAGATGATAAGACAAAAGGAATAGCATGAACAAACGCCCTGAAGTAGTAATATGTGGTGACACGTTCAAGGAACCGTAAGTAGTCCAGTTTGACGAAAACAGGACTTAAGTAGTGAAGTGGTGGAAAATAAGACTGGACGGGTAGGTTGTGGAGCCTTGAAAGCCAAGGTAAGGAATTTGTACTTAATGAAGTAGGTGATGGGGAGCCATGGGAGATAGTTGAAAGGGGAATAATGTGGCTGAAGCTGTATTAGGAAGATAATAGAGTATACAATGATTTGAAGTGGAAATACACAAAAGATAGGGAAACTAATGAGAAGGAACAAGATCTAAATGGTTATAATGACTTGGAGGCAAAGTGGCTGAACTAAGAGAGGAAAGGAGGGATCCCATGTGAGGTATTTTCGGAATATAAAATCTTTTGAAAGGTAGATTCTGTAAACACCTCCACCTGCACAGCTGCTCATGACAGAAACCTAAGCATCAGCCTTGTCACTTCCTTTTCACTCTCTACCCACATCCCAGTCACCAACTCCTACGAATATTACCTCCAAATTGTTTCAAATACATCTACTTTTCTCCATCACCAAAGCCACTGACCATCTGTCACCAGAACCACCCGAGTAGCCTCCTGACTGGTCTCTAATTCTGTTCTTGCCCCCTCCAGTCCATTCTCCAAAAGCAGCCAGAGTGGTCCGATCCTGTGCCTCTCCTGCTCAGAACCCTTCAGGGGCTTCCATACATGGCTGGTAAGCCCCTGCCTGCTGTTCCAGCCTCATCTCAAGCAAGTTCACAACCTTTTAGCCACATGGCCTTTCAGTTCCTCAGAAAAGACATTAAGCCCATTCCTACCTCGGAGCCTTTGTACCTGCTCATCCCGCTGCCAGGATGCTCTTCACTTGTAATTCACCTGACAGACTCCTTTCGTCTTTCAGGTCTCAGTTCAAATTTTCACTTCCTCTGAGAGTTCTTTCCTGATTCTTATTTTAAAGTATGTCCTTTGTTGTACTATCTCATACTGACTGAAATTTCCTTCCAAGTATACATTCCAATTTGTAATTATTATATATATTTGTAGATGACAAGAGAAACCATGTAAGTTTTGTTCACCACAGTATACCCAGAGTTTTACTATTTACCTAGCTTATAGAAAAGGCACAATAAATATTTGCTGAATAAGTCAATTATGAATGAATGACTGGGCAACTGATTAAATGGAGGATAAAGAAGCAGTTTTTTTAATAAAACTCAGCCCTTCTGCCTGGGTAGCTGGAAAGATGATGGTATCTTTCACAAATGCAGAGGTCAAGAGGAAGGTTAGAGATTGTTCTGTGGCAGGTAGTGATCTAGTTTTGGATTTTCTTTAGGTTCCAAGAGCACCTCTAGGTGTCTTGAGAGTTGTAAAGCCTGATCTTGAGCTCAGGAAAGAAGTTGCACTAAATACACAACTTTAGGAGTCCATATTGGTATCATAATTGAATCAGGGAGGGAATAAAATGTCATGGAAAAGCTTATACTGAGAGGAGAGAACCTAACTCATGTTGATCAAATATGTTGTTGATAATAACAATAGCTGATATTTCTTAAGGATTTGCTACATACCAGACATTGTTCAAACTAAACTGCTCAACATACCCCACCTAAAGCTCCAATTACGCATAAGATAATTACAGTACTGTTATCATCTCCCTTGTGCAGATAGGAAAGTGGCCTACAAAGCTACAAAGGTTAAGTAACTTGCCTAAGGTCACACCCATTTCTACCCAACTCTAAAGTCCTTGCTCTTTACCTCTCTGGGGATTGGGAGGAGCATGTGGGGGTGGGAAAGATAAATGCCCTTAATATCCTTTTTTCTTTTCACTCTATGTAGTTAAACCAAGATATAATCAGCATATGAGATACCTCTTGCATCCAAAGCTAGAGCTGGCCAAATGGAGCAGATGGCCACCCCGCTTAGTATGAGTGTTCTCTAGTCTTGGCCATGACTGTGGCTTGGCTGTTAGATTGATCAAAAATTGCAGTTGGTGGTAAGGATTCATTCCTCAGAGGTTCAGAATTAGCATCACTAGGGTTTGTAACCTTTAAAATCAAAGGAGGTCCTGCAGTTTGGTTCCCTTTGGACCAAAGTTAGGTTTGGTCCTTCAGAACTAAATCTGTTATTCAATGCAAAAAGCTTTTAGGTAGCATTGAAAATTACAATATAGAAACCAAAGCTAGATGGAAATTAAACAGCATTAACTAAACAAATTGGACATCTGACCATTATACAAAGTAGGGTCCAAGAATTCTGTAACATAAAGGATCACCCCTTTATTTTATCCTAAATGACTTTCAAGGCCTCTTCTAATTCTAAAAGTCTAGATATACTCTACATTTTTAGACTTTATCTTTATACTAATGCACATCCACAAAT
>NW_017732089.1:240128-251017 GCF_001890085.2 Hipposideros armiger
GCTCAGCTAAAAAAAAAAAAAAAAGAAAAGAAAGTGAAAAGAAAACCCATGGAATGAAAAAATATTTGCAAGTCATGTATCTGATAAGGGTCTAGTATCCAGAATATGTCAAGAATTCTTATAACTCAACAATAAAAAAGACAAATAACCCAATTAAAAAATGGGCAGAGGACATGAATAGACATTTGTCTAAAGAAGACATACACATGGCCAATAAGCACATGGAAAGATGCTCAAATCACTAGTCCTTGGGGAAATGCAAATTAAAACCATACCAAAACAAAACCAAAACAATGCCATACCACTTCACACCCACTAGGATGGCTATAATAAAAAAAAAACAATGAAATAGGCTCGGCAACTAAGCAGATCAGACTCCACTGGTTAGGCGCCTCTCCGGTTCCTCTGCAACCATGTCTGACAAACCTGATATGACTGAGATTGAAAATTCAGTAAGTCGAAATTGAAGAAAACAGAAACCAAAAGAAAAATCCACTGTGATTTAAAAAACTGATTGAACAGAAGAAGCAAACAGGCAAATCGTAATGAGGTACGCACCACCAGTATGCACTGTACATTCCACAAGCACTGCCTTCTTATTTTACTCCTTTTAGTTGTTTAACTTTGTAAGATGCAAAGAGGTTGGATCAAGTTTAAATGACTGTGCCGCCCTTTCTTACATCAAAAAACTACTGACAACCAAGGCTGAACCTGCCTGTCCCATCTGCCTGTCTGTCTGGCAGAGAAGGAAAAGAACTTCCATGTTGGTGAAGGCAGAAGCTGGATGGAATAACGGTAAAATCTAGAGTAAAAACCAGGCTGGCCCACGGTATCCTGCGGGCAGTAAAATGCAATTTAATCAGAGTGCCATTTTTTTGGTTTTTTTCAAATGATTTTAATTATTGGAATGCACAAGTTTTTTAATATGCACATAAAAAGTTTTAATACCTGAAAAAGAAATGTAATAAACAAGTGTTGGTGAGGATATAGAGAAACTGGAACCATTGTGCATTACCAGTAGTAATGTAAAATAGTGTAGCCACTGTGGAAAACAGTTTGGCAGTTTCTCCAAGGTACACAGTATGACCCAGTGATTCCACTCCTAGTTATACAGTATATGCAAAAGAATTGTAAGCATATGCTTACCACAAAAACTTCTACACAAATGTTCATAGCATTATTATATTAGCTGAAAAGTGGAAACAACCCAATTGTACCCCAACTCATGAATGAATGAATAAAATGTTATATTCATACAATGGAATATTATTTGACTATAAAAAGGAATGAAGTACAGATACCTGCTACACATGGATAAACTTTGAAAATGTGAAAGAAGTAAAAAAAGCCAACACAGATGGCCATATTATATGATTCCATTTATATGAAATGCCCAGAATAAGCAAATCCATAAAAACTGAAAGTAGATCAGGGGATGAGAAGAGGGTTGAATTGGGAGTGACTGCTAAGAGTTATGGGGTTTCTTGTTAGGGCAATGGAACTGTCCTGGCGTTAGATAGTGGGGGATGGTTGCACAGCATTGTGAATATACTAAAATTCACTTAATTGTGCACTTTAAAGAGGAACTATGTATGATCACAAAGGTAGAGAGCCCAACAATTATATCTATTCAAATTCATAAGGACAGTTAGAGGGTGTGATGATGTTATCTTTTCTTCTATCAGAATCTTAGCTAAGTAAGAGTTTATTGTTTCATTTGCTGAAATACCTACTGGAAAAAGAAGTCTCACCTAACTTGTTTGTATTTACAAAGATTAGATTTGGCAACTCTAAACATGAGAGAAATTACCTGGACAGGTACTCTGGAGGGTTGGAGAAAGAGCAGCTAATTAGCCACTTGGCAGTGTGACAGGACAACCCTTGGGCAACCCTAGGCCAGATCAAGTCACAATAGGAATAGAATAACCTCTTCACTGGGAATTCTGGGAGTAGCAGAATTTTTTGGCATGTGCCTAGTTTTGTTGTCATGTTGATTATTTTTTTTAAATCCAGGATTTGCAGGACCTGAAGTTCATATAGTCTTGGGTACCTTAAGAAAAAAACAAAAATACCTTACAAGTTTTACAAAAATTATGTTGCTAGCTCCTACCTCCATCCCCACTCACCCCTCCAGGGCCTTAAAAGGGGTCTGTGTAAATGAAAGGCCTGGAAACGAAAGCTCCAGTAACTTCTTGGCAAATCAGCTTCTTAGGAGTGCTGGTTGCAACTCACAGACCTTTACTTTTGAAAGTTGCGATAATTGAGTTCAATCAGATCGAGGTGGACAAAGGTCAACATTTTCCACCTCTAGATTATAGGCTTGAGCCTGATATTTGGTATTTTAAAATCAGTTGAAAGAATGCTTATATTTTAAGAAATCAGGTATGCTTGTATAAGATATGATTGCATAAAATACTTGCCCATACATAAAATAAATATTTTTAGAGTGGCCTAAAGGAAGTACATGTCTGATGCTTTTACAAATATTGTCTCTTTTAATCTGCACAACAGCCAGCAAGATGGCTGGAATTTCCCCTATTTCATAGATGAAGAAATTGAGGTACAAGGAAGTAATTGGTCCAAGCTGCAGAACTGAATTTCTAAACTAGGTTACTCTTGATTCCTAAATCCAGGGATGCCCTGCAGGCATACCCTGGAGATATTGCAAGTTCAGTTCCAGACCACCACAATAAAGTGAGTATTGCAATAAAGCAAGTCGTAATCTTTTTGCTGGTGAAGGGTCTTCCCTTCAGTTTGTAAACACAACACCTGTAAAGTGCAATAAAGCGAAGTGCAATAAAATGAGGTATGCCTATACATACTTGATAATCTGGCTAGAAGTTGCCACCATGTGGTTTACTAATTTAAAAAGAATTAAAATGTGATGAAATGCACTGAATACAGGCAACAGGAGTGTCATTTTATGCCTAGTAAAGGCATTTCAGCCTCTTAAAGTGCCTCAAAAGTCAGTCTGGACATCTGTTGTGTGTTCCACTAAAATGAAGAAATGTCAGTCAGTAGCCTTTTTTAGCTTTAACATTTTTTCAATCTATAAATTTCTGTAGAATTTTTTTAGGAAATATATTTATCTAAAGTAACAAAGTAACCATTTGAACAAACTCTAGTAATTTGGAAAAATGCTGTAATCCAGGTGTTCAAACATAAGGATTATGTTATTGACATCCCTGCTGCCATCTCATCAGATCTGAAATATTCTTGAGGGCTTGCCACTGATTGGGTGACTGTTTTCCTGGGCTAAGAAGCTAGTAAGAACCTATGAGTGTTTAATTCCTGTGGTATGACAAAAAAGGGGATTGGTGGCATCAAAGTCAGTCTTTTCTTGTATCTTAACTTTTCAGCTTTTGTAGCAGGTTTCACCAGTCAATGTGTGTGTATGTCAGTCACTAGCACTAAGTTTAAGAAGTCCTTTGCTTACTAAGAACACATGGCTTAAATGTAGCAATTAAAGAATTACTTTTGGTAGGACTTTGGGGCAGTTCAGGTGTAGGTAATTTGGTTGGGTTAAGTGACTAAACTAATATTTTTACCCTTCATAATAACCCTTTTCTTTCTCACAAGTAATAGCCATCCGCTAGTTTTCCTTTAAAATGTCCCTTCTGTTCTTTTATTCTCAGGTCATTTTGATCACTTGTCCCAGTTTCCCTGAATCTAGTACCACAATTGCCAAAATGTTTAAGATACTCAGCTGGAGGTAACTTTCAGAAATGAATGGCTATATTCTTACTGCACTATATGAGGGTAGAAACAGGGAGTCCCCAAGAATTAGATTAACAAAGAAAGAATGGGAGAGCATCTATATTTAGCATTAAAATGAAGTTTTTCAATACTTTTAGATAGGAAGATAAGCAAGCATAAACATGGGTGTGCATGTGTCTATAAACAGGTGCTGGAGTATAGATGGTTATTGAGAAATCAAAGAATAATAGTTTTAGAAGCACACAGCTAGTTATTAGTGATTCACTCACAGGTCACTGCCAAGCGCTAAGACATGTGGCAAGAATATCAGAATGGAAATCAAGAGATATATGGATTCTAATTTGAGCTGTGCGCTATTAACCTAGGTATACCAGTTATCCCCTTTGGGCCTTAGTTTCTTATCTATTTAATGAGGGTTTGGAGTCAGTGATTTCTAAGATTTCTTCAGTTCTAAGAATCTGTATATCCAAGCTCTAGCTATAGGGGATTGTCAGAATGTAGAAGGTGTATTGGCACCTTGTCCTTAATTATCAACAAGGCTTAATCTGGTAAATGCAAACAAAGAATCATTTCTGAACAAATTCCAAAGGTGAGCTTCATCCCCACCTAAATGTCCATAATCTACAAATGTCAGCTCTAGCTGACAGCAGTCAGTAACTAAGTTCTAAGCATTAAGTGCCTAATCAGTTACTATCATTTAAATAGACAGTGTCAAGCAGGGCTTAACTCTCCTTTCTATTTCTATTTGTCTTCCTTTTCTCTGTATAGTTCTTTAGCACAAGGACTTTCCACTTTGGTGAAAGAACAGGAAAAAAATTGAGTGGCAGATCTTCAGAGTAGAAATAATAAGGTTAAAGTTATCATGTGAAAATATTTGGTAAAAATAAACTACAAATAAGCCATGTCCAAAAGCTGTTCTATTGTATATTCTAGTTTGTGATTCTTGGGAAAATTTAACTGAAATTTGATAGTTCCTGAATGTGGCCTTCCAATATTGCCCAAAGCAAAATACCCATTATCTATGGTAACATTCCATAGCCTAGAAAAATTAAAACATCCAGATGAGATAAGGACAAACAGGTTTTTCTAACCATCCCTTTTAACTAGAAATTCCATCGAGTGGCCATAATCTTTTCAGCAAACAATCCCCCTAAGAGCAGTGACAGACATAGCCTTTTTTTTTTTTTTGAGATTCTCTATTCCCCACCCTTTATCTCCAACTATAAGCATGAATTTTGAATTTGATTAGTTTCAGTGACTCTAAGGAGCCCATTCACCATCTAAACCAGATCTTCTCACAAGAAATGAAGGTGATGTTCAGGAAGGTGGCCTGGGCCACATTGCTGAAAGCTAAGAAAGAAATGGGTCGACAGGAAACAGAGGTGATGAATTAGACTATGATTCTAGGAGACCAACTGCAAAAGCAGTAAGTAAAAATGAACAGTAGCTAGAAGCAACAGCAAAGGGACAAGAATGGGGGCAGGGGGAAGGCTAGAAGGGTAACACTTAGGGCCTGTGCAGGGCCGAAGGTAGAGGAGATAATGTGCTAAGTGGCTAAGTTGTGAACTTAGAGGTCAGTTAATGGATTAGAATCAATTACTTCATCAATTACTAGCTAATCAGCACAGGTTAGATAACTGCTTTGATTTGTTTGCTTATTTATAAAATGACAATATTTATTGTATATAGTTGTTAAGAGGACTAAGTCGAAGAATGTGTGTAAAGTGCTTATGCATGACACTAGTAAGTGTTCAATAAAGGTTAGTTGCTGCTATTGATAATAATAATTGTTATTATTGAGAAGAAAAGAATAAGGAAGCTAACGAGAAAAATCATACAGGAAGTTCCCAAATAAGACTAGTACAGGTCAGAGGATTGGGATCAAAGGGAAGGAGGAGATGTTTAAAAAGAAGGGAGGGACATCTGCCTCTGAATCTGGAGGAGAGGATAAAAATATGGATTTCAAGCAGAGCATCCTAAAGGCCACAGTGGAAGACTAAATAAATGTATGCTTTCACGGGCTCCGGGGTACTTAGCATAAAGTGGATGCTAGAGAGTCTTGAAGTCTCATGTTGTATCTTTAAAATACAGGGCAACTTTGCATTCCATTTTGTGTAATTTACTTCTTTTAATATAATTAAGTTACTAGTTAAATTACTTAAATTTTTTTTTCTGCAAAACTTCTAGTGAAATGAACGTGCCACATTTGTTTTACAGCTGCTTCTGTCAGTTGCCCCAGTATGAACAGCTCATATTTAAATGATGATATACATAAATGGACAGTGATGTTTTAAATCAAATGTCAGAGCTCTCTGCTATGTTCCTATATAATACCAACTTCTTTTTTTTTTTCTTCTTTAAAGATTTTTTTTATTGGGAATTGGGGAATGGAAACAGTGCTGGGGAATTGGGGGAAGTGGAACAGACAAGTTGCTGTCATTTTGTTCTTCAGTCTAGTTGTGGAGGAGGTTGCTTCACTGGCCCAAGTTGGCACCATCATTACACTCTTCCCGGGCGAGGCAGATCAGTCGCCAGCTTCTGGACGGCCGCTCACTGCGGCTGCTGGCCGCTGGCTACATACGGTAGCCCATGGCAACCCACTGCCACAGGGGCTGCAGCCTACGCCGTCACCAGCGACTCACAGCAGCCCAGCTCCAGGTTGAGCTGTTGTTCAGCATCTTGGCTGTGGAGGGCAGTGTCACTGGCCCTCATCTGTGGGATCCCAACCAGGGCCCTCTGGCATCCCAAGCGAGCTCTTAACCAACGCGCCACTCAGCTGGCCCATAATACCAATTTCTAAAGAAGGAAGAATGAATCCATAGCTGAGGAATTGCCCATTTCTGTTTTGGCTAACCTTTGCAAAGAAAGAGCATCTCCTCCGTTGATTGATTCCCTGGGGGTGGGTTGTGTGTTCCCTCAAGCCCCCACCCACCCGTCTCATTCTGCTTCTCCCACACTCCCTGTTCTTCCCAAGAGATGACCCACATCACCCATTTCACTGAGGAGATTAAGGGCCTTTTCATCAACTTCCTCATCTGCCTTCCATGTTTCTATGCCAGCCTCTTTTTGCCTTGCCCAAAGTCTCAGAGGAAGAGCCAGGATATTTTTCCCCTTTCTAAGGTAGATCCTTCTTCCTGTGGCACAGATACTGTCCTTTTCTACTCTACTGCTTTTCTTCTCCCATAAAACATGCGTATATAGATAGAACTCCTCCGTCTTAGAGATTTTTCACTCACTCATTGGTCACACTCTCTGGCCAATAGTTGCTTACTGCCAACTTCTTGAATGAAGTTGGTCTTCATATTCAGCCTACATCTCCTCTTTATCCACTCACTTCCTTCTTAGCTGCCCTTTGTCTCCTGGTCTCCATATCCATCGTGCTCTCCTGTTCCAGAGTTACTGATAACTTCATTGTGAAATTCAGTGATATTGTTCTCCTCCTCACCCTCCTTGGGCTCTGAAGCATTTGATATTATTGATAAACTCCTTTCCTACTGAAATAGTCTTCTTCCATTCTCACATGTATACTATCCTGATATAGCTCCTTGTATTTGTGTTTTATCTGTTTCTTTTGCTTGTACTCCCTTAAATACAGGCATTTTCCAAGACTCAGCCTTGACCTGCCCTTCTTTTGTGGTCTCTCCCTGTGCGAGCTTATCCCCCCCGTCCCCCCGCCTCAGCTACCACCAGCAACACCACCACCAGAGCCAGCTCTCTCCTCCAACCTTTGTGTCTCTGTCAGTGGCACCACCTTCTTTTTAACCTCTGAGACATGGAACCTTGAGGTCAGTGGTCTTCACATTGGGGTACGTTTACACAAAAGACTTTCCAGGGCATACATGGGCATGGATAAGGGAATCCATTTCTAAGTTTTCAATTTCCAGTTGCACTCCTTTCTAAAATTGATATGCTTGAGACTGTCTGATCTGAAGGTTCTTAACCAAATCTCTTACAGTCACACGTCATCAGCCTTAAAAAAGAAAAAAAGGCACAGTGGGTTGTCCCAGGGTGTAAAAATTCCACAGGACACTGCAAAAGTAAAGCAAAGAAAAGCAGTCCCTTATTTTATCCAGGTGACAAACTGATGGCTACCCTCTGCCTTGTCTATCCATCTTGAAAGTAGAATTCAGAAAAAAGATGGTTGTCATGAGGGAGTATTAATATATTTATTTGAATTTTAAAAACGAAGTTAGACCTCTTTTAACAGAAAGCAAGTCTGATCAATCTGACTGGTTTCCATTTGGATTACATGGCAGACATTTTCATTATGTACTTAAAGCATATCTTTAATATACCTTAAAAAAAAAAACATCATTTACTGTTTAACTTAATGTTAGATGACAACTTAAAAATGTGAGAGGGGGCATATATGGTTTTTCAGAATTCTTTTAGGGGCTATTCCAGCAGAAAAGTTTGAAAACCATTGCAACAGCTTAACCATCTTTAATTTGACCTTTTCCATCATCCTCACATCTAGTCATTCCTACTGATTTTTTTCCCTATTACATCAATTTCAAACTCTTGCCTGTTTTTCCAAACCTCCCAGTCCATTTTTGTTACTGTTTTTCCCCTGGGGGGAAATAGTCTTGAAGTGACTATTTCATGCTCTTTCCTACCCCTGTGTCTTTTACTACATTATTCCCCTCCCTTGGAATGCCCTTTCCTTCTCTCTTCTGTTTATCCTGACTGCTCTACGCTATCGATTTCTCTCTGTCTAACCTCTACACCTTTGGCTATTCCATGCAGTTAGCACTTATAAGAACATCATTGTTTGATACTTCTTTTCTATCTAAAAAATATCCTTAAGAGTTAAAAGCATCTCTTAAATTTCTTCCATATCCCCCTTTTTGCCTAATGCAATGCTGACCACATAATTGTCACCATTAAATATTTTATTGACTGCCTGGAGTACAGAGTATTTGTTTATTCATTCTTTCATTCTTTCATCCATTCAACAGATATTTTTGAGACTTTTTTGTCGCAAGAACTGTCCTAGGCACAGGGGTATAGCAGGAGAAAAAACAGACAAAACTCCCTGCTTTTAAAGACTGATAAATAAGTAAAGTAAATAAGCATGTGAAACAGTAATAAGTGCTGAGAGGGAAGGACAGCCAGGGAGGTGGGGGACAAGAAGTTGTGGTTGGTGGCGGGTGGGGTGAATGTGTGCAATTTTAGATAGGATATTCAGGGAAGGTCTCACTGATAGGGTGACTTTTCAGTAAAGAACCTGAAGTGCAGAAGGGACTTGGGCTTATCTGTGGAAAGAGCATTCCAGGCAAGGAACCTATTATGTGAAGGCGACAAGCTGGATCTGCCTGGTGTTCCAGGGAGGGCTTTGTGGCTGGGGCAGAATGGTGGTGGCAGAGAGTAAGAGATGAGTATGAGAAAAGTGAGGTGGAGGAGGGGTGAACAGATCTCTAGGTTCCGGTTGGACTTTGGCTTTTGCTGAGTGAGAGTGGAGGCCTTCCAAGGGTTTTGAGTCGAGGAAGGAGCAGATCTGGCTTATTTATAATAGAATCTCTCTAGGTGCTGTGTGTTAAGGATAGACTGAAGGGCGGTAAGAGCAGAGGCAGGGAGCTCAGTCAGGAGGCAACTATAATAGTACAGGCCAGAGATGGTGTTGTCTTGGACCAGGAGAAGAAGTGGTCAGATTTTAGGTTTATTTTGAAGGTAGAATAAACAGGATTTGCTTACTGTTTGGGTTGAGGGTGGAGGGAAGGGAGGTCAAGAATGATAGCAAGGTTGTAAGGTTTCAGTCCTGAGTGAACAGAAGAGTAAGTTGCTGTTTGCTGAAATGGGGAAGGCTGTGGGAGGAGCAGGTTTAGTGACATACGTCAGCGGTTCAGTTTGGGACCTGTTAAATTTGAGATATTCATTAGGCATTTGAGTTGGTGTCAAGTAGGCTATACAAGTGTAGAGTTCAGGGAAGAAGTCTAAGCTAGAGATGAAAATTTGGCAGACATCAGCAAATAGATGGTATGTATTTAAAGCCGTGTGACTGGATGAGATCACTGGGTACTTCACTGCTAAAGTGGACGTGAAGCAATCTCACATTTATTGAGCATCTAATATGTACCAGGCTTAACATATGAACCCTAAGCTAGAGATACTCATTTTACTGATGAAGCTGAGGCCCAAAAAGGTTAATCAACCAACCCAAGGTGACAGCTAGTAAATAGCAGAACCGAGGATTCAAACTGAGATCTGTCTTAACGCCAAAGTCTGTGTTCTTCTAACCATTCACAGTGCCTTAATTTAATAGTACATTGCATTTCAGAAAAGGTGCCCTTAGCAAGCCATAATCAGTACACTTGTAAGAAAAAAATGTGCTGGGAATTTCTTTTGAAATGCAGATGAAAGGGAAACCCATTAATCAGTTGATTGTCACACAGAATGAAGATTAGATTCAGAAGCTCTGATATCTACTTGGCCCAAAATTTCTTAGGTAAGGCTGCTTTATCTCCCTCTAACTTTATGTCAA
Organism: Hipposideros armiger; assembly: GCF_001890085.2. NCBI lineage: Eukaryota > Metazoa > Chordata > Mammalia > Chiroptera > Hipposideridae > Hipposideros > Hipposideros armiger. The sequence continues at coordinate 250,327 of NW_017732089.1, forward strand.
TGTGTGTTTGTATAATTTTGTGAGACTTAGAAGATTTTAGGAACTGTGCTAATAACTTTATATGCATTATCTCCCTTAGTCCTTACAACTCACTGAGGCAGGTACTAGTAATATCCCCATTTCACAGATGAGGAAAACTGACACTCAAGCTCAAACAGCTATTAAGTGTCAATTACTGTTGGTCAATCTATCAAAAAAAGGTATACAGGATATCGTGCTATGGGCGATCCAAAGACATAGGGGGCCTACAGGAAAACAGATGGTGAACATATGGAAATTTTAATACAAAACAAAAATGTAAGGAATGACATGCTGTAGTTTATAATGATTTGCCAAGTGAGTGTTTAGTCCTAAGTGCCATTCATTTAAGGCATGAGTCCATGATACACAAGACCATGAGTTCATTGTGGTCTGAGGTAGCCTTAGAGAAAGAGACATTTGAACTGGGTTTTGAAGAATGGGTAGGATTTCCCTTGGTAGAGGGGTGGATGGAGAAGTTATTCTATGCGAAAGGATTGGCATGTGCTAAAATCTAGAGACAAAACATAAGACATGTGGGGCCGGCCGAGTGGCGTGATGGTTAAGAACTGGCTTGAGACGCCAGAGGGCCCCGGTTCGGATCCCACATATGAGGGCCAGTGACACTGCCCTCTACAGCTAAGATGCTGAACAACAGCTCAACCTGGAGCTG